>NW_026057845.1:0-7798 GCF_023721935.1 Panthera uncia
CTGGCATTTCAGCTTTGTGGTACACCACCACACACCTTTGCACCCAAAGAATGGTCTTGTGTGCTGAGGCTTTTGATGAAAACACATTCCCTGACCAGGAATCGAACCCGGGCCGTGGCGGTGAAAGCGCCAAATCCTAACCACTAGACCACCAGGGAACTGGTTGGTGACCTCTTTTTCCTGCCCTCTGATGATAGCTCTATTGGAATGCTACTCTAGTTGTTTTCAGTCTCCCTATCCTTCCTTCCTTCCAGGGACGGACCTTTTAGGTCCTACCCTCCAAATTTTCCTAAAAGGCAAGCCCACAGGCTACACATGGGGTGCCCTGTCCCCCAAGTAATGGCCACCTAGGCAGCCAGGTGACCAAGTCACAGGGAATTTGTGCCTCTAAGACTACAAGTTCAGAACTGACCTGGAGATGCGCCTTTTCCTAGAGACATGCGTGAGAGATCAGGTTGCTGTGAGGGGGCTGCATGGGAGGCTCCCAAGGTGAGGAGGGGCTAAGCACTGAGACCTGGGGTCAATGACAACAACAGGATGGTGAGGTTTTAGGGTGATGGGGGGGGGGGTCCAGAGCTGAAAACCAAAAAAGAATTCTTGAAGACGTCTTTGGTGCAAAAAGTGATTTTATTAAAGCATGGGACAACCCGTGGGCAGAAAGAGCTGTGCTGCGTTATGAAGAATGATTGGTTTTATACTATGGAGTTAGGGAAGGTAGAGTCAAAAGGGAGGCCTCCAGAGGGACTTTGTTGTGCTAAAGAGGACTCCGGAGATACCTGAGGCCTTGCTATTGTCCAGCTAAGGTGGTTTTTCCCTATAGCAAAGCATTAGCATTAAGACAGTGGGGAGTTCCTGGGAAACATTTTACTCTGCTGGCCTCAAGTATCAGTCAGTGGACTGCAGGTTATAAGGAGACTTAATTTCCTGCCATTTCCTTCTGCCTTTGTTCCCCATATCACTGTGGAGAGGTGATGTTGGGGCTCCAGGAAACTGAGTCTCTAGGTTTCTAGACATTAGGCTATTGATAAGATTACCTTTTTCTTGTAATTTACTGAGATATTTGCAAACAGATGGAGACCCAAGTCCTGTATGACTGTGATCTCTATCAGCTGGCCATTTGTTTTCTTTCCTTTCCTTTGTCCTGGGGCAGCCAGGAGTGCCTGAGGAATGTCACACACATCCCATGGGATGTGTTAGCGTGCTAGCTTGTATTTTGCCCTCAGCCTGCCTGAGGCCCCCTTGTCAGAGATCTCTTTTAAGCAAGGCCCTGATCAGAACTCGGATTGTCGCCCCCCTCCCCCCAAAACATTTTGAGACTTACATTGTTTCCATCTCAGTTGGAATCCTTTGTTTCCAGGCTTCCAATGCTCAGAGCAAAAAACCTTAAGAGAGTTCTTTTTGACTCCAATGTAGTGCTCAACCCCCACATCTAGTTAGTCAGGAAGGGACAGGACCTATGGGCAGAAAGAGCTGCATTGAGATTGTGAGGAGTGACTGATTATATATAGAGTTTTCTATCCTATGGAGATGAAGGTGACATTAGGGCTCCAGGAAATTGAGTGTATAAGGTTCCTGGAGGTCTGGCTATTATTAACATTGTGCTTTTCTTGTAAATCATTAAGATGATGGGGAAAAAAACAAACCCTGACCTTGACAGGGAAAAATTATGTTATAGGACAGCCAACTGTAAAGGGTAAACACAGCTAGCCTCCTGTAGCCCAAGAGTAAACTATGACCTATGTAAGCTTAGAAGGACCCCAGCGTATGAGATGCTGAACCAGTGTTTGTTTTGGGCTTTCATAGAAGTGCTGCTCCTGTTCCCTAAATATTAGTTCTGCTTAAAACCACATTTGCTTAAGTTACTGGGAGATAAAACTCCCTCTTAACTGCTTGTTTGAGCTTCTGTACACCTGCTTGGCGTAACCACCCTTCCCCATTCTCGGGCACCGCATTCTGTTCGAATTAGATAGAAAACTAATATTATAAACAATATGATTCAGCATTCAACTAGCTAGAGTCAACAAGTTATATTTTAAAATTCTTCAGGACTGTGTGATTGGTGCCCACCTTATATTTTAAAGACCTACAACATTGTGTGATTGGTGCCCGCCCTTTCAAACTGCCACCCTTTGCAACCCGAGTGGTCAATACAGCCTTTATAAGACATTCCCAAAGCTTGTTTGGGGCCAGACTTTTGGGACCTGTTGTATTTCTCTGTCTGGCCCGGCTGCAATAAACTTGTTTTGATCCTGTTTTTGCTGTCTGGAGTTCATAAGCGATCGCGACCTACAACACCGACAGGACTGATAGGGAATTCCAGTCCCTGCCCCGAAGACTCTCCTTCCGGGATCTTCTTCCTGCCCCACTTGCCGCATGCCAAATTGCCACCAATGCGGAAGTAGCAGGCTATAGATTGCCCCCACGCTTATGCTCGGGGCTCAGATCTTTGGAGAGACCGTCTCCCCTGAGCCCACTGATGTAAATAAATCTCCAATCCTCCAAGATCTCCTGGCTCTGTAACAAAGACAGTGACACACTGATGGAGTTTCATATCCTGCATGACTGTGATCTTTTGATCTTTAGGGGTTGACCATTGTCTTTTCTTTGTTCCTGGGCAGATATTAGTGCTTGAGGAATGGAGGTGGGGTATGTAGGGTGTCACTTTGCCTTTCCCCTCAGCTTGCCTTTTGTTATCTCATCGGTGGAGGTGATGAGGTTTTGGGTGATAGTGGGGTTCGTGGGGTCCGGAGCCGATGGCCAAGAAAGAATTCTTGAAGCCGTCTTTGATGCAACAAGGTGAATTTATTGAAGCACGGGGACAACAGCCATGGGCAGAAAGAGCTGCCCAGGGACCATGAGGCCATGAGGAGAGACTGGTTATATACTATGGGGTTGGGGGAGGTAAAGTCCAGGGGAAGTTTCCAGTGAGATTTTCATATGCTAAATTAGACTCACAGGATAGTGGAGGCCTGGCTATTGTCAAGCTAGGGTTGTTTTCCCTCTACCAAAGCATTAGCATTAAGACAACAGGGGGTTCCTAGAGAAACTTACTCTGTTGGCCTCAAGTATTTGTCAATGGGCTGCAGGGTTTAAGGAAACAGTTCTATCTGCCATTTCCTTCTGCCTTTGTTCCCCCCATCTCTATGCAGGGGTGATGGAGACTTAGGTCCTGCAGGACTATGATCTCTATCAGTTAACCATTGGATTTCCCCCTTTCCTTTGTTCTTGGGCAGCCAGGAGTGCCCAGGAGTATCACACATGTCCTACATGGGGGGGAGGGGGGGAGATGTTTTCAGCCTGTCAGTTTGCCTTTTGCTCCCTCATCAGGGGTGGCTTGTCTTTGGCTCTGCCCCCAACTTCACCCTCTTACTGGCCTGTGTCCTGTGTGCACCTCCTCTCCTGTAGCAGAGTCAGGAGCCCCACACATTCCTGTTCAACCTGCAGGGAAGCGACAGGTGGAGCCTTGGCGGAGTTTGGAAGGACCCGGAGAGGTGCGAGTGTGCATGGAGTGAGCTTGTGGTTTCCTCACTGACTGCAGCCATTCACACTCCTGTAGAGGAAATGGCACCCGCTCCCTCTCTTCTGTCTTGATGGGACCCCCAAATCCCACAAAACAGAAAAATGATGAATCTTCTCTAACTGGGCGGAGAAAGAGGAAGATAGATCAAGGAGGGAAAGAAAGGGAATAATGGCATTAAATTTCCTGATCTAAAGCTACCATAAAGTCTGCCTCCTCTAGGAGCTGGCCATCCAGTCACTTACCAGAATGATATGGTCCATTCCTGTTCTGGTCTCCAGTTTGCGCCAAAGTTGAAAAAGGCCAACCACCTCGGTGGGGTGTCTAATAAAGGCATTAGATCAAATTACTCAGTAGAATTTTTGTTCTTTAACAGAGGCAAACCTGAAAATGTTTCAGACATTACTTTTCTCTGAAAACTATCCCTGCCTCTGCTGAAATTCACACTGTGAATTTCACACTGACAGACCTGGTCAGTACGGAAACTAAAGAGGCAAACAAAAAGGTTGGGGTGTTGCAAAAGTTGAAATAAAACTGCCCCTAAAAAAGAATCTAAGACCTATGAGGAGAAATCCTGTGATCACAAAATATGCACGGAGCGTCCCTGGGTCCTCCACCTTCTGGCATATCCTGAAACTCTTGTGGTTTATATTTGACCTGGTCGCCTGATCAAGTGTATTTACTACAGGCCAGAAAACATGGTTTGGTCTATGTTGGATATTTGACATTTTCAAACAGACAAATGCCCAAGATGTCAACCTCTGTTACCGAACCTGCTGAAAGACTTAAGTGTGATTAAAATATTGAACTAAATGAGCCAGGTAGAATAAGCGACGGCAGCAGGAATCGGAAGGACCCCACTTCCAGGAGGGTCGCGGCGCGTCGCAGAGCCAAAGTGTTGGCGGAGGAAGAGCGCGCACCGGACGTCTGCCCTGCCCCCACCCCCACCCCCACCCCCCCGCCCCCCGTACTGCAGGCGGACACTGCGTTGGTTGCGGTTCCCAAGGCCAGGCTGCTGAGGGCGCCAGTGTCCCGTCCTGGGGGGCGGGGAGGCACGGGGTCCTTTGCCAGGGCCGCTTCGGGGGCGCGGGCTCCTCGCTCGCAGGGTCGTGGCTGTTTCCAGGGCCTTGGGCGGTTCAAGCGAAGTCGGCGGCCCCATAGTTGTGGCCGAAATGCCGCTTTTGGGGGTTAGAGCCGGAGGCCTGGCTGCCTGCCTCGTTTCCGTAGTGTAGTGGTTATCACGTTCGCCTCACACGCGAAAGGTCCCCGGTTCGAAACCGGGCGGAAACAGCTTCCTTTTACCACTACCCCCCCCCCCCCCCCCCCCCCCCCCCCCATCTATTGTCCTTTAAAACGCAAAAAGAACCACGGCCGGAGTCCCACCGCCACCTGAAAGCCTTCTCAGCACTCGACCACCAGGCCTGGCCTCTGTGTGTCTGCTCCCAGTCACCTTGGAGAGCGGGCCACACCCAATTAGTCACTCCAACAAGGGCACGCAGGACGAGGCCCACTGCAGGTTACCTTTACTTCCACGCATCCGCTGACCTGCTCATCTGGCGCCTCCGTCTGCCCGACGGGCTCACAGCGACCGTGGCTCTGAAAAGCAGCACGTTCTTCCCTGGGCGGCACACTTGCGCAACAGGTGTATTTATTTGCCTGACTAAGGCAAAGAACACAAACCAGCTGCACCTGGGACCCGGGCCAAAGACACGTAGGTGAGGAGTTTCAGGCTCCACCTAATGAGCCCATGGGGACACCAAAGGAGCCCGTCCCCGTGCCGTCATCAGGACAGCTCTGGAGCTACTTCGGAAGTCGCCAAGTAGAGGGACTCCGCCCCTCCCCCCCCCCCCGCTGAGAGCCGAGTCCTCACCTTACCCATCAGGAAAGTAGGATCAGAAAGAGAGCACGGCCTTGGCTCTGCAACACACACGGCTCCAGCTGGATTAGAGTGTGGCACAGGCCAGTCACCTTGTGGTCAGAGCCCAAGGGGTCGCTGAGGCTGGAAGAGGTGGTGAGCAGCAGGGCAAGGGCTGGGAGCCTTGTGCGGCTGCATTCAGACCCGCGCCGCTGGGAATCGCCTCCGCTTGTGCTCTGTCCGCCTGGGAAATGTCACCTTGACTTTCAGGGTTTTCATCTGCAGGGGCCGAAGCAGGGATCCTGTGTGGGTGGATTCCCCGGGATCGGATCGGTGGGATGGGATTTGGATTTTTCACCGCTACTGCTCAGGTTCGATTCCAATCCAGGAGACTTTGTGGCGCTGTCTCCATACTTAGGATTTGCCTTTTCATCCCCCAAAGTCTGGTGTGCACCCAGGGACGCTTGCAGATGTGGCTGTGCACTGAGCCCCTAAAATACGGGAGGTCAGGAGTCCGGGTCCTTGTAATGGCCAGGCTGGGAGAGAAGAGCTGGGATGAGAAGCCAGGCCAGCGGCTCCCTTCCATTCACCTCAGAAACCCAAGGTCTCACTTCAAGCGTTTTCCTCTAAAGAGAACCTGGGACTTGACTTTGTCACTCCTTTCAAACAAACAAACAAACAAACAAACAGACAAACTTTGAAACATACCAAAACAGTTGCCAGAATGGTCACATCCTATATCCCTCACCCAGGTGCACCAGTTAACATTTCCCCACATTTGCTTTCTCATTCTCGCTCCACATGTACAGACAGGACTTGTGCAGTCATCTCCAGATGATTGTTTGGTCTGCGGTTGCTCCTTTGCCTTGGGCAGTGTCCCGCAAAACCAGCCTCTGCAGGACCTTTCCTCCAGGGCCAGGAGAGGGCTTTGTCCTCTGGAGGAGAGCCCTCCTGTTCCTTCAGGAAGCAGACACCTGTTCCCTTCAGGCTGTAGAGAAGCTTCAGGCAGGCAGGCGGTTCTTCGGCTCTCCTGGATAGGGCAGGCCAGGCGTGCCCTGTGCTTGTAGGAACACGTCCAGGTTGTCGTGCCCCAGCACCGGCTGCCCTCCGGACTCCTCCTGGTGGCTTTGGTGGGCAGTGGATCTAGGGTGAGCCTGAGCTCTAGAACACCCCACCCGGGGAGAGACCCTTCAGGGAAGTGCAGCTGCTGCCCCCTGGATCCTCCTGCCCTCCAGGCTCTCCTGGCCTGCAGGGATCTTCAAGGGTCCTGGCCCAACAGAAGGTGAAGAATCCTTTCCCCGTGGTGGGAGGATGAGGGGGAGCGGGTGGGAAAATCTTCAAGGGGAAGGGGAAGTTTTCAAGAGCTTTCCAGGATTGTCTGCCTTGGCACTGTCAGGTAGGTGGCTGCCCTGTGATAATGGTGCTTGGTCTTATCTCGTCCTGTCCTTGAGCTTGTCCTGGCTCCACTCTGAGTCCAAGCAGACACAGGCAACCTGATTTGTGGTGTGTATTCAGTTGAGCCCCTTCCCCAAGTGGGGTAGTGACTGAGCTTCTATTTCCAGGACCCAAGGGGGGCGTGCAAGGACGCTATTGATGGGGTTTTGTCCCCCTCACTCTTTTCTTTCTCTGCCTCCGCCCTTCCTTCCTTCTCTTTCTTTTCTTTCTTTTTTTTAAAGATCAAGAGTCCCATGCTCTACGGATTGAGCCAGCCAGGCACCCCTCCTACTTCCTTTCTTGCTGAATCTGTAACCCGGGAAAACAGACAAACAAAAAACCCTGTTTAGATGTAGATAAATTGCTCTTTCTTGCTGAATCTGTAACCCGGGAAAACAAACAAACAAAAAACCCTGTTTAGATGTAGATAAATTGCTCTCCGTGCACTCAGGCACAAGGGGAAAACATCAAGTGGATAGTAAGGAATATGTAATCTCGAATACGTTTAAACACTTTAAAGGATTTTAATAATTTACATATAATGGCATAGAACATGTTTATATCATGTCATATTTCTAAAGAGGACTTTTTGTGTGCATCCGACTGGTTTAATAGTTGTGGCCTAAAACTGTTTTATGTTGTCTTCCAGGTTTTCTAATAATATAGAAAATATTGGTAGATATATTCTAGTTTATACAGGTCTTGGATTTATTTTCTCTTCAAATTCCTGGTGACACTTAGCCACCTAAATTTCCTATATTGGTTTTACTGGCCCAATAAGCGCACTTCAATTCCAATAGTATTTAAGGAGTTTATACAATATGAAATTATGTGTTTCAGTACATTAAAGAGATCATATAAGATTTGTAAATGGAGAGTAAGTCTTAGAAGTCTGGGAACTCATAGTGACTTAATTATTCTTACAATATTTGGGGGTAAAAGTTTTTAGGTATTTTATATTCTTATATTCCACATGCATTTCTCCATTATGT
>NW_026057846.1:0-25480 GCF_023721935.1 Panthera uncia
CAGAGCCAGGAGTGGCCATGCTCCACACTCAAGGCCCTGGTGACCCTGGCTGTGAGCAGCGCTAAGGGTGTGGATGCAGATGTGGCTCACAGGCCACCTCAGCACTCACACTTCCCACTCCTGTTACAGGAGCTTGTCATCCCCTCCAATCTGTGCAGATACAGATGAGGGATCCCATATCCCAGGAAAGCCCCTCCCATCCCACCATCTGCCCAGATTCTCACCTGGGCTTCTCTCAGCTGCTGGTGATTTCTTCTTATATGCAAGGACACACACAATAATGGCAATAACAAAAACAACAGAAGCAACCATAGCACCCCAATGGTTGGTCATCCATTCTGGTGTACCAGGGCATTTCTTGGAAAAAGTCTTCATATTAACCTGGGATCCCTAGTTTCCTCTCCCTACCTTGGCTCCTGACCTGATCAGGGCCAGAGCCTCCTCCATGATCACTGCAGTCTCACCTGAGGGTACACAGTGTGCAGTGTAGTTCCAGGGGCTTCCATGTAGCAAGAGAACCTCTGCTCCTTTCCCTGGGAAATCCTTATGACCACACACATCCAGTAGGTCTCCTTCCCATCAGGAAGGACTCCCTAAACTGCTGGGCATCCTGGCTCACAGGATCCTCATCCTGAAGCCAATGAGGAAGATATTCCTGGGAGGGAAACTGAAAGCCCAGCACGTCACGGTGACCATGCCCTCCAAGGCCTGGCTGCAGGTGACCTTTACTGTTGGGGACACTGGGGAAGAAAGCACAGAGCCAGCCATGCACATGGCAGAGCACTGCTGCTCTCTAAGTGAGACAGAGAGGACAGGTTTGCTTCTCTCATCTTTACAGCTCTGGCTGAAGCTGTCATTGACCCCAGACCTTCTCCAAGTCTTTTCTGCACCCTACAACCCAATTCCTTTCAGCTGGCAGGAGGATGCACCTGGGATCCAGGCCTTGCTCTCACGGATTCTCATTTTGAGGCTGAGGAGGGGATATGGGGGGGTGGGCTCCTGGGCTGAGGGGACTATAAGGGAACTCTCTGTGACAGGATGGATGGGGTTTCCTCTCCTGCTTGACACCCACCTTCCTGGTTCAGTTTTCTGTCAGAGGGTCCATGGTTTTCCTGGACTACTGACACTGGGAGGATGCGTTTCCATCCCCACCTGCTTGGTGTCTCTATCCAGAGGCTGTAACAGCACAGGTGGGTCACGGTACCAGGGGCCAACAGAACATACGTGCATCCCATAGGTCAAGGAGGGTTTCCTTGGACAGTGTTGTTGGGGGGAGGTCAATGGGTCTGGGGGAAGGGAAGGCCCCGCACCAGGGTTGAACCTTCTCTGCCCCAGAAGTCCATCCAGGATTCCAGATATTTCTGCAGGCTTCCACTAAGCTCTCCCTGCACATAGTTGTACCCCTGCCCCACACTGTCCTGTCTTCTCCTTCATGTGCTCTCCTGTTCCCGTGCAGAGGGGGCACGGGCCTCTCTGTCACTGTCTGTGCCTCGTGTCCCACAGAGCTGTGGCTCTTACTCCCTCGTTGAAGGTAAAACATTAGATGCAGGTATGTTTTCTTCTGTGCTTGCCTTGTGGGGTTGATGGATTAATTAAAAAAGAAGAGTCCTTAAGTTTGAGAGAGTAAATCAATAGAAGCCCTGAGAACCGTCCAGAGTCAGCATGTTTGCCTTACTTCCTCTGGGGCTTGGGGACAGGAGAGGCTGTGAGGAGCCAGCATGGTTGGGATTGTGCCCAGTAGGTGCTCAGTGCATCCTGAGCTTTAATATGGTCACTCCTCAGCTGCATCATCAGTGCTGCTCCCTTGTCCTTGTCCCTTCAGTGGAACCCTGTCCCATCAGGCTCTGAATCATAGGAACTCTGATCTCTCCTGTGTCCAGGACCTTGTGCAGCAAGGCCTTCCTGTGACCAGGAGAGACTAGGTTCAAGCCTGGGTCAGGACTCAGCCCCCAAGTTTTGCTTGTTTCAGAGTGTTTATATGTTTCTTTGGAGACTTAGTCTTGTCCTTATTCTTGTAGGATGATGGTCCCATTTTTCTCCTGTGTCCCTCAGTCTGGGGCAGCCTCAGGGGTCCCTGGGCCTTTCATTGTTCCCACAGGCTCAGTGAGCCCCAGCACACAGGAGTCTCTGTGGATCTGCAGGATGAATTTTCAGACTCATCCATCCCTTCTCCTCTTTCTAGCGCTGTTCTGGATCATTCTTTCCATCTTTTCCCCATCTTTTTAAAAAAGCAGATTCTGTATCTTGACATATCCCCAAAGGCAAGGGAATTAAAAGCAAAAATGAACTATTGGGACCTCATGAAGATAAAAAGCTTCTGCACTGCAAAGGAAACAATCAACCAAACTAAAAGGCAACCAATGGAATGGGAAAAGATATTTGCAAACGACATATCAAAGGGCAAGTATCCAAAATCTATAAAGAGCTCATTAAACTCCACACCCAAAAAACAAATAATCTGTTGAAGAAATGGGCAGAAAACATGAATAGACACTTCTCTAAAGAAGACATCCAGATGGCCAACAGGCACATGAAAATATGCTCAACGTCGCTCCTCATCAGGGAAATACAAATCAAAACCACACTCAGATACCACCTCATGCCAGTCAGAGTGGCGAAAATGAACAAATCAGACTACAGATGCTGGCGAGGATGTGGAGAAACGGGAACCCTCTTGCACTGTTGGTGGGAATGCAAATTGGTGCAGCCGCTCTGGAAAGCAGTGTGGAGGTTCCTCAGAAAATTAAAAATAGACCTACCCTATGACCCAGCAATAGCACTGCTAGGAATTTACCCAAGGGATACAGGAGTGCTGATGCATAGGGGCACTTGTACCCCAATGTTTATAGCAGCACTTTCAACAATAGCCAAATTATGGAAAGAGCCTAAATGTCCATCAACTGATGAATGGATAAAGAAATTGTGGTTTATATACACAATGGAATACTACGTGGCAATGAGAAAGAATGAAATATGGCCCTTTGTAGCAACGTGGATGGAACTGGAGGGTGTGATGCTAAGTGAAATAAGTCATACAGAGAAAGATACCATGTTTTCACTCTTATGTGGATCCTGAGAAACTTAACAGAAGACCATGGGGGAGGGGAAGGAAAAAAAAAGGTTAGAGAGGGAGGGAGCCAAAACATAAGAGACTCTTAAAAACTGAGAACAAACTGAGGGTTGATGGGGGGTGGGAGGGAGGGGAGGGTGGGTGAGGAGTTTCGAGGAGGGCACCTGTTGGGATGAGCACTGGGTGTTATATGGAAACCAATTTGACAATAAATTTCATATTAAAAAAAAGCAGATTCTGAAAAAAAGCAGATTCTGGAGTGAGAGACAGGATCTGATAGTTTCTCATACTTATTAAATTTCAGTTAGTTTGTGTCTTCTCTGCTCACCTGCTGACCCCCTGCCCTTAGCTCTAGAGCTCCTAGTCCTGGTTCCAACCCTTATTCCTAGAGGGAAAGCAGTGTCTAATCTGCATTCACATTTGTCTTCAATATATGACCCTTGGGCGTAGGTACACCTTTTGTGAAGGAGAACTGTCATTGTGTCCTGTGCTGTGCAGGAGGGACGGTATGGGATGGAGGAGGTGAGGTGTAGGGGGGAGACCAGCACTGGTGAAAAAAGTGGTGGCTGCCATGAACAGGTGTGGCCTGCGACTCATCTGGAAGGGACAGGTGCACTATGCTGATCGTTTATCCAACTGATAATTGAGTGTCAGATACAGGAACACTATTGTAGCATCTAAGACACTTCAGTGATGTAAAAACAGGCAGAATTTTCCGGCCCCATGGGGATATGTTCTGGTAGTAAGGGACAGAATATGTGCTAGTAAATAAGGGAAGTGTGTGTGTTAGAAGTTGGGAAGGGCTTTGAAGGAAGCTGACCCAGAGTTACCTGTGTTGGGCCAGGGAAGGTGGCTACTTTACTATCAGAGGGAGCCTCACTGGGAAGCTGACCTCTGAGAGATGTGCAGGACACAAGGAATTGTTGAAGAGCATGTCTCAGGGAGTTCTTTCCACGCAGGGGAACCTCCAGGCACACGCACTAGGGCAGGAGCGTGTCCTTGTTCGAGGAAGGGTGAGAGGCCACTGTGGCTGGCGCTGAGAGCATGTGAAATGCAGTCAGATGTCTAGACCTTAGGATTAGAAGGGTTTTGAGTTTTCTCTGAGATGTGGAGCCACCAGATGGTTTAGATCAGATGTTCCACCTGGTACTACTTCTCTTTTGAAGCATCTGTTTGCTGCTGTGCAGAATCAAGAGGTGCAGGGCGAGAAACCAGTAGGGAAACTGAGGGAAACTAGTGCAGTGTCCAGGAGGGGGATGTCAGCTGGAGCTCTGGGGTGTGAGGAGGGAGAGTAATAGGAAGTGACTGTGTTCTGGATGTATTTAAAGATGGACTTTGCAGCATTTCCTAATGCATTAATTCTGAGGTGTGAGGAGGACGGCATCCAATATTTCAGACTGCAAGTAGAAATGTGGAGTGCCTTCTGTGGGAACCAGGAAGACTCTGGAAGTAGGACATTTGGGGAAGCAGCATCACAGGCACCCAATTTAGGAATGTGGAATCTGAGGTGCTTATTAGAAATGAAAGTGAAATTGGCAGCTGGATATAGAGTGCAGGGCGGGAGAAATATCTAGGTTGAAGAAATAGATGTAGGAGGTGACACCATATAAATGATGTTTAGAGCCTTCAGCATAGATGAAGTCACCAAAAGGTTGATGGCCATAGAAGAGAAAGGAACAGGACCAAACCCTGGACTCCTCAGTGCTAAGCAAGCTGATCAGAGCACACGCACATACTGAACAGTTCTGCTTCTGCACCTAGAAGGCACACACTCCAGGGAGACCCAGCCTTCAGTGTGCACTGGAATTTCCTGGACTTAGGAAGAGCTAGACAGTCTGGAGTAAAGCATGAGATTCTGGGTTTATAACAAGGTTGGTGCTGCTTCTGGTCTTCAGATCACACACTGAGCACCAAGCACATAAAGCAGGATTCCCACGTGGCTGTGCCTCAGCCTCTCCTGTGGGGCTTATTAAGTAGTGTTTCCTGCCCTCCCCTCTCCCTGACACACACACACACACACAACCCACTCTTTTTTTTAATGTTTATTTACTTGTGAGAGAGAGAGAGAGAGAGAGAGACAGACAGGCAGACAGAAAGAGTGTGAGCAGGGGAGGGGCAGAGAGAGAGAGGGAGAAACAGAATCTGAAGCTGGCTCCAGGCTCTGAGCTGTCAGCATAGAGCCTGATGTGGGGCTTGAACTCATGAACGGTGAGATCATGACCTGAGCCGAAGTCGGACGCTTAACCAACTGAGCCACCCAGGTGCCCCAACACACATACACACACTCTTAAGATTATGGGCCAGGGGAGATGCCTGGGTATTTTGTAACAAAGCCACAAGCAATCCTGGGGTTCCACTAGGACCACTGAAGTCATTGATGAGAACCCTCATTGTGGGAAGGAGTCTTACATTCACATTTAAATGGTTTTTTTTTTTTTTTTAGGAAGAAAAATGCAAGATATCTTGGGATATCTGGGAGAAACACAGTTTCTCTCCCATGGGACACATCAGGTGGCAGATAGAGGAAGTGGTTATAGGCTCAACATAAAACTCTGAGATACTAAGAGATAGATCTTAAATGTTTGCAACACACACACACACACACAGGTTACTGAGACATATGCAGGTGTAGCTGACTCTATGGTGGTAATCATTTGCAGTATACAAATGTATCCAATCAAAAGGTTGTGCCCTTAAACTTATAAAATGTTGTATATCAATTTTATGTCCATGAAAGTGGAAAAAAGTACTGAATCCTTGCTCTCTACAAGTATTCCTTCACAGATCCTCACTCTTTGTTTTAAACAACAGAGTCCACGTTGTTTTAACTGAAACAATGTATATTTATAAGGAAATATATATATGTATATACATATAGTCAGGGAGAAATATAAATATAAAATTTAAATATGTAATATAAAATATAAATTATACGTAATACATACTAAAATGTCTTTTAAGATAAATATATGAAGTATAAAACAAATTATATTTGTATATTATGAGTATACATATTTATAGGGAAATATGTATCATGTATATATTTAGTTAGAGTATTATGCATCATTTATTTCAGCGAAGGCCACAGAACACCCTGAGGCCAAGGGCCAGGAGGAGAATCCATAGTCCCACCCTAGGTCAAGGCCCAAATAGGAACCACTGTCCGTGGTGCTGGTAACAGATGCCACTGTCCACACCACTAGACCATGAGGTGAGGACTGCTGTCGCTGATGCTCCAGGCAGGAGCACATCGCCTGTCCCAAATGCAACAGCACTGTCCCAGCTTCCCTGTCTCCACATCCTGAGTCAGAGTCTGCTATGTGGTTACTTAAGTGGTGGAACCTTAGGCCGTATCCAGGTGCAACAACGTTGGCATCATGATTTTGATCTGGATTCCTGGGGAGTGAACACTAGCACCCTTGTACATGTTCATTTATACCAGTCTGCATTCCTGGCCATAGCCCTGTGAGAGGCCATGCATTCAGGTGTTTCCGAAAGTCACCCCTGTCGTAGGCAGACTCTAAGATGACTCCAAAGTGCCCATTCTCTTGTAGTCATGCCCTTGAGTGACAGCCACTGTGGGAACAGAAGCTGGTTATAGTGACTTGCTGGTAACAAATAGAATAAGGTGAAGTCATACAAAGTATATCTGGGATCACCAGGCACAAGACATGAGGGACCTGGAGTCAAGTGTGTCCAGGTGGGCCGTCAAGCCAGGCTGGGGAAGTAGGGGTTTCTGATGGAACCCAATGACAAATGACCCTGCATTCCTTTCCCTCCTGAAGGGTTCTTCTATAGACCTCAACCTCTACAGCCACTGCCATCAGATGGCATGAGGAGGAGGAAAAAGGTCACCAGCAGTGATGGTCATTGTGGCTGGAAGGACAGGTGAACTCTGTAAACAGGACAGGAAGAGCAGGGAAGAAACAAAGCCTCCCAAAGGTAACACCTGGGGAGCCAAACACGCCCCCAGGGCAGCCCCATGGCCACAAAATAAGGAGGAGAATAGTCTCTAGTCTCCCTGTGATGCCCCAGTCATCTGTGTGGCCCAGATCTCCCTTCCTCCAACCCAGGACACTGTCCCAAGGAGCCCACACTGGTGCACCCTGTTTATATATCTCTGCTTATCTCCAGAACAGACCACCATGGCCACCCACTCTTGGAAGTCCTCCTCCCTCTGTATGTATTAGTTCCGTCATGTGCAGCAGAAATCCAGCTCCCAGTGGGATGAACGGGACGCAGCTTCTATGTGTCTCCCATGAGTGAGTCGAGCCATCCATGGCTGTGAGGGTATCTCTGCCCCACAAGGCTGTCCAGGCATGCAGCTTCCTGTGACTTGGCAAGTTGCCCTTATTAGCATGAGCCAGAGTACTTAAGACCATGTCCATGGTCCATGTGCAGTGTAGAGAAAGCAGGAAAAGAGGAAGTTTCCTTCCTTTAAGGGCAACACCTACTACTTCATTCTGCTTCACCACGATGGCCGGAATGTAGTCACACAGACAAACACAGCCTCAAGGGAAGCTGGTGAATGGATCTGTTTTTAATATGAGTGACCCTGTACTCCCATGAAACTCTATCACTATGGAATAAAGATGATTTTTGCTCTACTTAAATTTTTAAAAATGGATAGGATGGAGGAGGAAATTTACTGTTCACTCTGTACTCCTTTATGTTATATAAAGTTTTTAAATCTTGTGCATGTCTCAGTCAGGTGACATGAATTTTGAATTACCAAGAAAGCCTACCTCATTTAGCAGACAGATATTAGGCAGTAATAGATGGTCAGCTCTCCGCTAGGCTGAGTTACAGAAATAAAAAGGAATTCACAGTGGGGTGAATAACCTGGTAAATGCAACTATTATAATGAGTCCTGGGACATACCCTCCAGACAGAAGCTTGTTGGTGCCTAATGTGGGCCAGGTGTTGTGCCACATGCTAGGGACAAAAAGAAGATGCAGGTACATACCTTGTGACCTAAATGTCTCCTGCTGATGAGCTTCTGTGCCAATCCCTGACTTTCCAGGAACCCTACCTCTGTGTCTTGTCCCGGTGTGGGAATGAGCTGAGACTTGGAAAGAGAATCTGCCCATTTTGTCCAAAAATTAGTGAAAAGGTTTAGGTAGAGAATACTAACTTTCTTGTGTAACTGACTCATCAATACAAAAAATAAATTACTAAGAAAGAAAATGGATGAAGGGAAAGAAACCAATAAAGTGGAATCACAAGAAGTGACTTTGTGGGATCCTGTATGTGGCAAACTGGAAGAAATAGTGGGAGACCAGGATTTGCCTGGGAGCATGACACAGGAAAGCAAAAAGAAAAAGTTCAGTTTAGTGATGGTGCTTTCCTAGAGGTTTGGAAGGTCTGACAAGTCAAGGGGGAAATGTTCAGAGAGGATGACCTCTTAGGCTCGACAAAGGTGAGACAGACCTTTCCAAATGATAATGTGAATCTTGTATCTAGCACTCTGCTTTGATAACACAGCTCAGCTGTGCAGTTCTCTTCTCCAATGAGGCACCCAGAGTTATAATCATCTTGTTCAGTGATTGGGCACCTGTGTATGAATCCACCCAGTATAGAGAATGTGCTACCCTCCATTCCTGCCATCTGTCAACTGGAACACCCTCATACACACAGATTCTATAATAAAGCCCAATGGCTCCACCTTTTGGTCCACTGGCCTTGAGGAGTCTCCTCCCACTGAGTGTGGGTGGGACCTGGAAAATCCTCTAACCAATGAAATGTGGCAGTGGTGATGTTGGATCATATAACACCTCGCCAGTTTTCTACTATCTGCTCAAATTACAAGCTTTGTTGAGGCCAGCAGCTGCATTAGAAAGACCAGAAACTGAGTTCAGCCTTCTGCCTACATCCAGCACCCCCAGCCCAACCAACAAGGGAACTCTCAGTCCTCCCCTTAAGGCAGGCTTTCCATTTCTTGAAGACAGACATCCTGTTTTCTCTTTACAACGTGAATGACAAGTTCTTTGCTCTCCCTGCATCTGGGAGGCCCCATGAGTGAGGAAAGGCAGGATAGGAGGAAGTACCTTGAGGAGAGTGAGGCTAGACTTGGCCTCACCTCTCACCTTGGAGAGCAGGTATCACCAGGAGGTCACTTAGAAACAGAGAAGACAGGGACAGCAAGGATTAGGACATGAATGGCCACCCTTGTGTCTCTCAGGCCTGCACAGGGCTGTGCTTTTGGGCTGTGAATAGAACAGTGATGAAGAAACTCTGCCCCCACCCCCTATAGCTGGTCTTTCCCCCTCAGCATTGTGGACAGCCCACCTCACAGCCCAGATGCACACACCGTGGACTCCGTACAGCCCAGGTGTGACCCTCTCTCCCACCATCTGCAGCAAACGAACTCCATCAGCCAATGTAGAACCAACTCTTCTGTCACTTCAAACCCCATGGACTTACTTATAGGGACTGTGAGAAATGCATACCCTTCACAAGACTCAGTGCTGGAGGAGGAGAAGCTGTCAGAGCCACAGAATGAGGTGACTCTTAATGCAGCAGGTGAACAGTTCCAGGAATGAAAAACAAAACAAAACAAAACAAAAAACGGTGGGCTCTTGGGCTCAGGAGTCTGACTGTTTTGTTAGAATCATCGTTCAGTGAATTGAGTCACTTAACTTCTAAGTGATCTTGATTTCTTTGCCTGTAAATTGGAATTGATAGCTTTCCCTATCTCATGGGACTATTATGAGGTTGAAATGAATCAGTTCATGCAAATCCCTTACAAGAACTCTGGGGAGGAAGAGAGTTCCCACCAATGTAGCTCCTGTTTTCTTCCTCCTACATGACAAGTACCAGTTCTCCCTGTCACTCATCAGCCTGAGCCCCTCTCACTTCCTGCAGATGAAGAGCTGTTCTGTCATGTTATCCCATGGGGTGGTGGTGAGGCAACCATGAAATGGCCAGTGTGGAGGTACAGTTGAGGAATCCTCAGAGCAATGGGTGCTGTCTCTCTCTCTCTCTCTCTCTCTCTCTCTCTCTTTCTGTCTCTCTCTCTCTCTCCCATATATATGTTCAATTATACACATCTATACAAACCTCCATACACAAATACCCATACACATTTCCATGGGATTGTGAACCCACCCAGAGAGACAGACACACAATCACATAACGCACTCCCTTCACATTTGCCATTTCAACTGGGGTCTGGCTGACTCCCACTTCATCTTTTTAAAAGTTTTAGTATCTTGAGGGAGAAAAACCAGAGAATATTTGTCTCACTAGAAAGAATCCCACTCCCTAGGGACTCTGGTACTTTCTGGATCTCAGCATGCCTGCTCCTGGAGCTCTCCTAAGTGAGTGGGAGATGTGACCTTAGATTGAGATCCTGGAATCCAGCGGCAGCCATGTGCACTGCCCACCTGGTACTGGGACTCTGGGGGTCCAGCAGGTCTTCAGCCTCTCACCTTCTTCTGACTGCTCTCGCACCCTGGTGTGCCCCCCACCCCCCACCCCAGGCTTTGCTACACAGAAAGATGTTGCCACATTACCTTCAGAATGAACAGGACACTGAGGTTAGGAAGTTCTAGATCAGAATGAAGAAACCTGGACCTCTTCCCCACCCGAGTTCTTGTTGTTCTAGAGCACACCTCCAGCAACTCTACTTCTGACCATCTAAACTGCTGCTCAAACAACCCCAGTGATGAGAGCTCCAAGGAGAACCTGGTCAGCAGATGCCCTCTCGATGAGCATAGTGCTGGGAAAATGGATCTGAGGAGTAAAGGAAACGTGAGGGGTGTCTCTGTGCCTGGACTCTGCTGCAAGTCTCTAGAAGGGCTCCTGTTTCCCTGATATGTGGCTCCACTCCTCATCCCCTCCCTTATCCTATCTCATGGTGATGGGCTTATGCAGTCCTTCAAGTTACACATGGCATGTGAATCTGTGCTCCTCTCAAGAAGACAGCACTGTGGCCAAGCACTTCTGGATGGTTCCATCCTCTTCTGCCTGGTCTCCACAAGCTTCTTGTCCTGGGTCTGGTGCTCCTTGGCACACTGCTAGGTCATGGTGATATGTACGGGGCAAAAGCCCAGGGCACACCATACATCAGGGTGACCTGACAGTCAGAGAGGGGGTGGTGGGTCATATGTGTTCTGGTAGGGTCTGTGGTAGACAAAACAGGGAGGGCTAAGGCAAGGTCTTCTAAAGCATCTACTACAAACCATGATGCCTACTGGCCTCCCATCTGTGCCAGGATAGCGGGCAATGATGAGATGACCACAGATGGCAGAGGTCCATGTCCAAACTCAGGTAGTTGTCATTCTATCCTGCCATCCATCCTGCCACCGCCCACCGTCCTGTGTCCTCCTGGAGCCCCCAGTCACAGTGAACTGCAGGGTTGGGGGCCTGCCCAACTCCTCTCCAGGACTAGGCAGTGTCAGTGAAGGCAGAGCATGCCAGCCGAGGCCCTCCAGCTTTTGTCCCTGCACCGCCCCACCGGGCTGCTCTGCAGGGAACATTCACCCTGTAGACTATGATCTTGTGATATAAAAGAAGGATATACGTTGGTCCTCCGACAGTTCCTGCACACAGCTCGTAAAATGTTTGTCATTTCCTACATGATGAGAATCATAGGAGCATCTCTTTTTAGATTCGTTCTCACTTTCTGAGAAAGCTTTACAAAAGATCCTGGTCCATTACTTACACACAGTACCAAACTTCACTGCACAATGTCTCTCTCCTCCTATGCTGTGAGCCCTTAGAAGGTAGGACTCTCGGTGCCTGTAACAAAACCATCTGGCAAACTGTTGAATTCACGATCCTGTACGGATCTGTGGTAAAATCTGAGCAGCCTCCCTCTTCAGCTTTAGTTGTGCTTCTCACTGGTTTATGCCTTGACTCAACATGCAAGGCCCTTCACTAACTGTTTCATATGCTAAGTTCTCATGACACTAACTGGAAATTATTAAACTATAACCTATGCCCTGAAATCACTCTGTCCACTTTCACCCCACACCTTGCCCACCCTAACCTCTCCTTGTTGGAACCCCACCCCTCTCCCATCAACTCAAATCATACACACACATCAGACTCTACACAAAGTTCCACATCATTCATGGCACTTTCCCTTCTCAATGAGGTGTCTGGCCTGTCAACTCTGTGACCACTTCTCTGCTTTTCATTTGACATCTAAGGAGGTACCTGTCTTCAGGATCTCTCAGTGTGCCTCACAAGCTCAATAACGCGATCACAGAAGTATGGCTGCTTCCTCATCTTAATTGTAAGCTCTATGAGGTCAAACAGTAGGTCATCCTTTCTGGTGCCCAATCTACAGTGACCTAAAGAAGTGTCCCTGACCCACTGAGTCGGCTTAGTCAGTTAGCTAATTAATCAATGATACAAAGACCCTGCCCCTCTGACCAGACTGTAGCCGCCTTCACTCTCCAGTGACAGCTTATGCACACCTGCCTGCCCCAGCTGCCACTAGGGGAATTCCTGAGGAGAGGGTCTCAGATCCCTGGGGGTTGGGCTGATGTCGTCTGCACGGCGCCTTCTGCTTTCTTCCTGGCATCAGCCTGCCTGCTTTCGTGGGTGCTCTTTGTTCAGACTGTGCTCCGTGGTTTGGTTGTAGTATCGCTGCACATTTCTCAGATTTACGTTGTTACTCTTCCTCTGGCTTGTGAAGAACTTGGTCTTGTCGTCTAAATGCCTTGGCTCCTCCATCAACCCCTGGATTCAAGACTTTGTCTTCATCTTCTCACTGTCATGGCAGATGAAGGGTTGGTCACCCATGGAGCCCAAGGCACTAAATGCAGGGACTCCTGGAGGTGACTGAGACACAGCTGAGGAGAAGTACTGAACACAGTGCATTCCTGAAGCAGGAACCAGTGCGTTCAGAGGAAGCTCCAGTACTTACTGAGGACCTAGTTATCCATGTGTGGGGAAGGAGTGTGAGCGTGTGTGCGTGTGTGTTGTGTAATAGGAGAGTAGGGCACACAACATAAAAGAATAGGAAGACAATTACATAACACTCTTCCAGACCCCCTCTCCTCACACAAGTGATTGTGATATTCAAATCCCACACCCATCGTGCACTGGTATAATTTAGAGAACTAAAAAGAAACCTTCCTCCATATCTGAAAAGTGCCCTGAAGAGGCTAATCTTGAGCAGGGCTTGAAGACGTGGAGGCATCAGGAGGAGTGGGGGACATTTAGAAATGTTCTTATGGCTCAGAGTGAGTGTGAGGAGCCTGGAATGGGACCTTCCCCAGGTCCCCTGTGTGATCTTGTAGCATCTCAACCCTTGCGAGTCCCACCGCTCTCCTGACCAAGGTCCGCTTCCTTCACATCACCCTCCCTGTCACTGTGGAAAAGGCACTGGCCCCAGAGTCAGGGGCTTCCGGCCCCACCACACCCTCTGTTTCCTGGGGAAGCCACTCCCCTCTGTGGCCTCAGCTCCTTTATCTCTAGAACAAAGCCATGAGGCTACAAGGCCCGGGGCCTCCCAGCTCTGCTATGTGACAGTTGTAAGGCCCTGGAAGTCACCCAGGATCCAGGTGATGAGTGTGTAGGAGGAGGTGCAGGTGGAGGAGGGACGCCCCGAGAGAAGGCACAGCCTTCAGCTCTTCTTGCCCCAGAGTCCCTGCTCCTGTTCTGTCCCCAGTCTAGTCTATCCCACCCCAGGACTTTTGATCCCTCCTTCTTCCTTCATGCGGCACATTCTCCCCACCTCCCTGCCACAACTTTTGGTCTGGCCTCCCTCTGGTGTCTGTGGACACGTTACTTCCTCAGGGACAGTTTGCCCCCCTACCCCCGCTGCACCCCAGGGAAGGTGAGTAGCTCCTGCTCACGTGCAGCCATGGCCAGTGAGCATCACATGATTGCATATTTACCACCTGCCACTGTACTTTCCATTGCAACCGTGAGTTTTCTTTTTTGTAGGTCCCTATCCTTCGTGCCCCTCACAGTACTGTGTTAGTCAGGGTGCTCAGAGAAACAGACACAATAACATACGTGCATCGAGAGAGAGGTGGGTGTATTTTAAGGAACAAGCTCATGGGACTGGGGTGGGGCTGGAGGTCCAAAATGTGCAGGGCAGGCGGGGGGGCTGGGTGTGCTAGAAGAGGTGACACGACAGACGTGATCCGAAGGCAGTTTGGACAAGGACCTGAGTTGTATTTTTTCCCTGTGAGATTAGGAGAGTCTTCAACTTATCATTACCCTCATGTTGCACAACTTTTCCTTTGTTTTCCGTGTCAGTCTGCCACAATTGTTGTGGAAATAATAGATACAGATTCAAGAACATAAATACAATACTAAGAATAAACAGAATGAAGTGACAAAGCTTCAGTGCCTTTTAACATTGCTTGAAATATACTAATCATGAATCTTCTGGGTCTGAGAGGGAACAGGGAGCCATAGCACTAGAAACGCATCACAACCTGTCGTGTCACAGAGCATCTAATACTGTACAAACCTTATAACACTTGGGAATGGCTTCCAGACTGTGTACGATTTAGTTCAAAGAAAACACTGTTTGACATTTCTAAAATTACAAAAAGATTTCCTCTATTTTTGTCAAAACTCACTGATGTCTTACTCTTGCTAACCATGTAAATATTATGTGCAAATCATGCTCCAAACCTGTGTGAATGTGATCGTGCTAAGCACATGCTGTCAGTGCTCAGAATGCAACGAACAATTAGCAATAATTAAGAAGAACAATGTGAAGAACATTATAAATTACCTTCACACGGCAAGTCATTGGATTAGTAAAACTTTGTATAATAACCCTTACAGGGCTGATAAGAGCAACCAACATGGAAAAACTGCCATCAGAAGTCACACTATCTACTGTGCAGTGAAGCAGAGCATTTTACATGGTGAACGAAGGCTGTGACCGGACTGTGAGCAGCACATGTCCCTGTGGTCCCTGTCCCTGTGCTGCTGGCTGCAAACCGTGTGTCCGCCAGAATAAGAAAGTATTTGGACAACTCATAAATCAAGCAAAAAATCATTATCAGTGTCGTTTCAACTATGTCGTGAGACTGTGTTTTCATCACTTCAATACTAAATTGAGGACGTGTAAGAAGGAGGGTTTTGTTGATCTGAGAATCCAGTGCATCAAAGGTAGTCATCAGTGCTCAAACAAGATGTGACACGGTTACACGTGTACCCATGGTGCCAGTGTGGCCACAAAGTTCAGGGTCTCACACAAAGTTTTAGAGAAATTTCTGGATATTCTAACTTGGTACTGCGTAAGTCATGTATTCAGTGATTTCAGGATGATACAGTGAAATGTGAATTCAAATAAATCACTTTAAATATTTACTTCAGGACACTTTGTATTCACATGTAATATACACAGTAAATGAACATCTGAGTTAGTTCCCAGAGAGGAGGGTGTGGGGGTTGGGACAGCAGGGGAGGGGGAGCGGGAACACAGGCTCCAGTTAGGGAATAAAGAAGTGACTGAATAGAAGGCACAGCATGAGGAACAGTCACTGATACCGTAACAGGATGTGTCGGGGCAGCTACACCTGTGGTGGAGAGAGCACAATGTGTGAACTTGTCATACGTTACCTTGTACACCTGGAACCAATGTGACATTCTGTGTCAACTCTACTCAAATTTTAAAACTATTTAAATTATTCTATTTCAATTTTGGTAGCTTTTTGACTTTTTAAAAAAGTGTTTATTTATTTTGAGAGAGAATCTTAAGCAGGCTCCATGCTCAGCACAGAGCCAGAATTGGGGCTCGATCCCACGACCCTGAGATCACGACTCGACCGAAATCAAGAGTCCGATGCTTAAATGACTGAGTCACCCAGGTGACCCTCTTTTGGCATTATTTTAACGTTTACTTTTTTTAAGACAGAGAGAGAGACAGAGTGCTAGCAGTGGAGGGGCAGTGAGAGAGAGAGAGACATTGAGTCCAAAGCAAGCTCTAGATTTTGAGCTGTGAGCACAGAGCCCAAAGGGGGCTCGAACTCAGGAACCGCGAGATCATGACTTGAGCTAAAGTCGGACACTTAACCAACTGAGCCACCCATGCATCCCAACATTTTAAATGAAGTGAATGTGCATATCAAATTGTACTCTTGGGTATGAGAATTGATAAATAAAATGTATAATGATGGTATCTATCTTCCACAAAGTCAGCTATAAAAACAACAGGTAAATAAATAAACACTAAGAAGATTAAATACTATCTGAATATTTGGGTGGAAACCAGGACACTGGGCAGGTCTGGGCTCCTGCAGTGCTAAGATGACAACAGCAGCTGGAAATAGTATCAAACCTGTTAGGGTCACTTTATAAGCATCCATGCAATTGGAGTAGGTAAAGTTTTGGAAGATAAACTTTTTTTCAGAGAGTTGGCGTTAATAACTTGTCTATGAACAGTGAGGTCACTACTGTCTTTAGCCTTACCAGAGAGATTTGTTACTTATTACAGAAGCTGGATTAATCTGAGAAAGGAAGAAGTAATTAACTTACAAAATTAATAAAAGAATCAAAGGGGAAAAACTACATAATATTATGTTTCAAAAAAAGTAATAGGACATACCATTTTAAAGAAAAACCTGGGTGGCTCAGTCGGTTAAGCGTCCGACTTCGGCTCAGGTCATGATCTTGCAGTTCGTGGGTTCGAGTCCCGCATCGGGGTCTGTGCTGACAGTCAGAGCCTGGAGCTTGCTTCAGATTCTGTGTCTACCTCTCTCTCTGACCTTCCCCCGTTCATGCTCTCTCTCTGTCTCAAAAATAAGTAAATATTAAAAAAAAAATTAAAAAAAAGAAAAATCCCATATCAAGAGAAAGACAATTATTTGATAATATATGTGATTTCACGTCTCATTTGAAAGAAATAAACACATACAGAAGTTTTAAGTTTAATTTAATTAACCCTGATTATTTACCAAACTATATAGATTTTATTTATTAAATGAATAAAATTAATCTCAATAAAAAATGTCATTATAACAAATGATATTTGTGCCTCAGTTAACTACAGCAATATTAAATATGTAACAACTTCAGCCAATATTACAACAGAAAAAAAAATTTAATGTAATAGTTAAAGTGAAAGAGAATCTAGTACTGTGAGCAATATAATGTTTATGTGCTGTTACATTAAAGACAATTGAATGGGAACACATTGAAAACTTTTTATGGGCTCGCTTGTCCAACCAGGGCACACAATGGCATATCACTTTGCTAATGACAACTGTATAAAAAAATCAGTCCAAAATACTTTTATTTTTTTTTAGTTATTTACCTATTTTGAGGGGGGGGGGAGGGGAGGTAGGAGAGAGGGAGAGACAGAATCCCAAGCAGGCTCCCTGCTGATAGCAGAGAGCCCTATGCAGGGCTCGAACCCTTTAACCATGATGAGACCATGACCTGAGCTGAAGTCAGACACTTAACCGACTGAGCCACCCAGGTGCCACCCCAAAATACTTTTAAATCTCAACAACTAACTTTTTATAATAGTTTAAGAAATAAAATAGACTATAACTTACATCATTTGTGAGCAGTTTTCTAATACATGGTTTATTTAGAACATAGACACAGTATAACTTACATCTTTTTATTTATACATTGTATTATTGTACTGGTGCTCAAATGTTTTTCAATAATATCCTTGCCTAACATATAGTTTGCTGGCAGTATTGTTGACTCATTGAATATCTGACATAAGAAATAAATGGAGATGACAAGATGGACACGCAAGACAACTCAGAGTGAAGAGATCAGGGAGTTCAGAGTTTGTAATCCGGACTGTTAGCGGGGACGTTTAGAACCAGAAAGAATACACACACGCAGGAACATAATAGCAGCAGTCCCCTGACTTTCTGCTCACCTGCCCTGTGTTTGAACCCCGTTGACCCATCCACATGGGCATCTCCATGCGATCACAAGACTCGGAACACAGCACAACGGTGCTTCTCTCTGAATTCACGAAGCCAGGTCCTTGTTGGTTTGCTTTGGTGGCCCCCGCTCACTGTGCTGTAGGGCTGCACACGTGTGGGCAGGATTCATGAAAATCTAAGTTCCCCCAGCAGCTCCCAATGGAGGGAAGGGTGGCTGGGGATTCCTGAGTAACTGACTAACAAGGCTGACTCAGGGTTACCAGGACTAGCCAGAACCAGTTAGGAAAGGAATCACTTCCTGACTGTCTGTGGGGGGAAAAGAAACTTTCATCTTCGGGTGGCATAGTCTGGACGGGCTCCCACATAGGAAGGGAGAGTGAGGGCAGAGCACTCCCCCAAAGAGGGGCAGACAGGGGCGCCATCCATTCCCACAGTCCAGCTGTCCTGCAGTCCTTGCAGGAGCCCCCTGACCCCCAGAATGTGCTCCTCTCCCTGCTGGCCCCACCCTGCTTGAAAGAGGTGAGGAGGATGGTGGGGACAGGAGGAGAGGGTGCCCTGGCTGACCTGCCCCCAGGGCTCAGCATGCACACAGGCAACACCAATCACTCCCTGAACCTCTAACCCTCTAGGGAGCGAGGGGGTGGGGCATGTCTGCTGCAGTTCCCTGAGGACAGTTTAAAGTCAGAGCTGGAAGAGGACTGTTTGCTTGTGCTTTCGGGTCCCCATCTCTCCCGGGCTGAGCACGGGACTTACACACGAATTTACACATGTTACGGAGTTTAAACCATTTGTGACTCTGCGAAGTCAGTGCCATATTACTGTCACAGCGTCACTATCCAATGTGAGGATAGGGGGTAGAAGTGCCAGATGACAGAGCTGCTGGAGCCCAAGCCTGTGACAACAGCCCCAGGGCTCTGTCTCCTGTGGCAACTTCATGAGGGAGGGGCTCAGAGGGCCTGCGCTTGTCACGTCATGATGCCACAGTTCCCTGTATAACGTCAACACCACAGAGTGGGACCCTTTCAATGATGGAGGATTATAACCTAATCCTACTACAGAAGCGCATTCCTGTGTTATGTCTGATTTGAAAACAAAAGTAAAACAAATCTTATGATGATGCCCAATTCTGTCTCCCTGAAGATTCTACAGAAATGAATGATTTCTGGGGCACCTGAGTGGCTCTGTTGATTAAGGAGCTGACTCTTGATCTGAGCTCAGGTCTTGATTTCAGGGTTTGGAGATTAAGGTCCACTTTGGGCATCGAGCCTACTTAAAAAAAAATGAATGATTTCTGGGGTGCCTGGATGGCTCAGTTTTTAGAGCATATGACTCTTGGTCGTGAGTTCAAGCTCCACGTTGGGTGTAGAGTTTACTTAATAAAATAAAATAATTTAGAAATGATCGATTTCTGAGGCACCTGGGTGGCTCAGTCAGTTAAGCCTCTGCCTCTGGATTTCAGCTCAGGTCATGATGTCAGGGTTCCTGATCATGAGTCCCACGTTGGACTCTGTTCTGAAGGCAAGTAGCCTGTTTGGGATTCTTTCTCTTTCTGTCTCTCTCACCCCGCCCCCATCCTCTCTCTCTCTCAATAAATAAACATTTTTAAAACTACTAAAAAAAAAGAGAAATGACAGATTTTTGAACCCTGTAAGTCAAAGAGAATAAATGTAAGTCTTCACATGACACCCTTCAAATACTTTAACTCATGTCACAGACAAGGTATATCGCAGCAATATAAACAAAAATAAACAAAAGTGGGCTGTTTTCAGTAGGAGGGTGGATGCAATTATTCCAGCCCAACATTACTGGAAGCGTGAGGTTCTCCCTAAGTCTTTTTGATGAGGCTGATTAATTGATTAACTCTGATGATACATATTTGGGGCCTGATCTCTGCTGGGCACTGAGGATAGAGCAGTGAGCAGGTAAAACAGGCTTTTGTGTTTATATATTAAATATTCGGCCTGAAGAGACAGTCATTTGGATTATGGAGCAGGGGCACCATCCTGGGAGCAGCTCAGGACATCCTCCCTGAGCAGGTGACATTAACCTGAGCCCCCAGGACGAACAGGAGCTGACACGGGAGGAATGGGTCACTAGGAGAGCAGCTGGGGAGAAGTCCTGGCTGGTGGCCGGTGTGGCAGGCTCTCGGGTCTGACCAAGTGCAGGGAAGCCCGCGGCGGCTGCAGCCTGGAGCTGAAGAGTGCGAGCCTGGACCTGACCCACCTGGATCCCTGGATGTCCTCCACCGGCTACTTAGCTTGGGACCCAAAAAAGTTCCTCACCCAGGGACGCATCAGCCTCCTCCCTGTACCACAGCTAATGCTCTAGAGATGAGGTGACACCTGTGAAGGGCTCGGAACAGTGCCTGGCACACAGCTGATGCTCGAACACTGTTTGCTCTCATGGCTGGAGGGAAACAAGGTGGAGAGAGGGGAGGCTGAGGAGAGAGGCCGGGCCCTGGAGCTCTCCCTGCCTGGTGTGGGAAACACAGTGAGGGTGACAGTCCATGTGGAGGAAGGCTACTTGGGTGCAGTGTAGGGAAGAGATGGAGAGGAGGAGAGGATATGCGGGGACCTGTCAGAAGGCCACTGTGGGGGCCACACTAGTGGCACATGTCAGCCCTGTGTCTCCTAAACCACCCCTGTGCCATCTCTACTCCTTTTCACACTCCTCACCTCATCATCCTCCCATCACAGGTCAGCCTCGGGTGAGAAGAATTATTATTTTTTTTTTAAATTTTTTTTTCAACGTTTTTTATTTATTTTTGGGACAGAGAGAGACAGAGCATGAACGGGGGAGGGGCAGAGAGAGAGGGAGACACAGAATCGGAAACAGGCTCCAGGCTCCGAGCCATCAGCCCAGAGCCCGACGCGGGGCTCGAACTCACAGACCGCGAGATCGTGACCTGGCTAAAGTCGGACGCTTAACCGACTGCGCCACCCAGGCGCCCCGAAAAAAATATGTGCACTTACAGTATGAGAACACAGGCGGAATGTAAGTTGATGGAACAGCTGTGCCAGGCAAACTGTGACATGAGGAGGCTGATATGTTAACATTAGGGGCAAAAGAGATTTGAAAAGAGAACACATTGCTGGAGATAAGGAGAGCCTCCTTGTGAGAAATGTAATAGAATGAGAAATGTCACAAGTGCAGACAGAAAGGAGACCAGTGGCCGCCCAGGGCTGGGGGCTGGGACGAGGACCAGATGCAACGGGGCATCAGGAAACTCAGGATAAGGGACCTGTTCTCTAACATCCTCGTCTTACTAGTTCCATGGGTCTAAACCATTGGTGACATTCCTCTAACTGTGCTTGCACACCTGGGACATTTTATCTCATCTGGAAAACTCCAAAAATAAAACAATAGGGAGGAAATGGCACAGGAAAGATAAATTTAAACTAGTAAATATAAGTGAGGAAGTAAGTTTTAGATCAATGTATTATAGATAAATAGAAGCTAGGAGAATTCATTGCAAGCTCTCCGCCATGAACTCATTTTGAAGGAAGTCCTGCAGGCCACAAAGAAATGACACCAGATGTTAACTCATAAACAGAATGGAGTAATTAACACCAGGAATGGTGTTATTCTGTATATGTACATTTTCTTCCTAACTTCTCTAATAGACATATATGACTGTTGCAAACACTAAGAGGTACATGATATTATCTGACTGACAATGTATGTTGGTGACACATGTAACAATACTAGCACTGAGAAGGCTAAGTGAAACTCTATCCCTGTATGTACTGGATGGAGTTCAATGTTGCCTTAAGTAGATTGTGAAAAGTGAAAGATGCAGGTTTCAATTCCTACAACTTCAATAAAAATTAACGGAAATAAGTGTGGCTGAAGAGCCACCAGAGGAATCGAAGCATAAACAAAAACTGATTCCTTGAAACAAAGGAAGGTAGAAAAGAGGCACAAGAATGGAAAAGACATGACACACTTCAGAAACAAAGAGCAAAATGACAGACCCAAATCCTACCATGTCAGGAATCATATTCAATATAAACCAAGTAAAATTCCAATCAAAAGGTTGATGTTATCTGAGTGCATAATTATCAAGAGGACTATACACTGTGTAGAATAGAAACACTTGAGCTACAAACCCAAAGATAAGTTAAAACTTAAAGGGTTAAGGAATGAATATCCCATGGGAGTAAAAAGTATAAGAAGTCTGGACTGTTGCATTAACCTGAAGCAAAATAGGCTGTCACATAGGGAGCATCGCTAGAGACAAAGAAGGACTTTCTCTAAGGACAAAAGGTCAGCATTGCAGCAAAACAAAGTAATGAATGGAGAAGACCCTCAGTACAGAGCTCTAAAACAGGTGACACATAAAGTGGAAGTCAGGTAAAGAAATGGAGAAATTGGCTATTATATTTGAAGATCAATACTCTTCTCTCATTAATAGAACAGGTAGGGATTACATGACTTCAACCATTTCATGGGCCAAAATAGACCACAGACTGGCCCTAAATAAATGTGAAGGCAGGGAAATTATAGAGTACACTCTGTAACCACAGTGACACTAAATTAGTAACATGAGTATCTCTGGAAAATCCCCAAATATTTGGAAATTAGAACACACCTCAAACCCCTGGGTCGTCATGGCTTAGAAAGGCAATCACAGGGAGGTCAGAATTGTCTGTACCTGAGTGACAACGTACAGAAATGACAATGTGAGGTCTGTAGATGCAACAGAAACAGAAGTTGTGATTTCACAGTTTGCAGGGACAGGAAGCCAAGCCTGAGGGACCCAGACAGCAGTCTGGGTTTCGAGGGTGCACCAAGACCCTGTTTCGAGGGTACACCAAGGGGAGGAAGAGGCAGCACGCCAGGGTCCTGCGCTCTCTAGGTGGGGAAGGGGGCCACCCTCCAGGTTCCAAATGTGGGGGTGTGACCCCCTGGCACAGGGGCTTCCCCCTTGTCAATCTTGGGCATGGTGTTGAGATGCCTGAGTCCTGCAGGCCTGGGGAGCAGGGAGGGGACACATTTGGGTCCTGGGGGAAATGGTAGGCAGAAGCCTGGGCCTGACTCATGGCTCATGTCCTTGTAGCCCCTGTAGTGTCCAGCCTCCACCCCACGTCCTGTCTCTGAGCTCCAGGAACGCAGCCTCCATGGCCCCAGCTGCTGGGAACCTCCCTGTTGGAGGCCCTGGGGCTGCTCCTCCTGGAGGAGTGTTTCCCGTGTTCACAAAGAGAGAATGTCTCCAGGTGATACAGGGGTGGATGGCAGGTGGCTGTGAAATCTTAGCACAGGGAGTGAGATCCGGAAACTCCAGAGTTAGAACCAGTTCCCTTCAGGGTGCACACACCTTGCTGTCCCTCCTCTCAGTTCCTTGCCTCCTTCTGCCTCCCCAGCAAAAGGGGGTCTTGCTCTGGAAGAAAGGGAGCCCCTTAACCACCTCCCCTCTCTCTTCTTTCTCCTTCATTCCAGAATTTTGGAACTATTCGTATTGTAAGTATGGAAAAGGCCTAAACCTAAGTACAGTTTCTTGACCAATTACAGAACTGACTCCTGTGAATAACCATCAGGTCCAAACAAGGATGTCCACCAGGGCCCCACCCAGATAAACCTGTGCCCCTTCCAGAACCCCTCCTCCCCCCACGAGGGTCCCCTACCTCTGGCCCCTGGTTCCTCCTCCTGTTCTCTTGTTGGCCTTCATCCCCTAATGTCCCAATTTCCTACCTCTGCTCGCTTCTCCGGGAGCCTCCCCAGATTCCAGGTCATTACCCGCCTCCTCCTTCTCCCCTTCTTCGACCACATCTTAGGAGTGGACAATCCAGACTTGGTTCCCTGGAGGAGGATCCTGTAGCCCTGGAAGCAGAAGCAGGAACACCTGACAGGGACTCCAGGGTCAAGGTCCCAGTAGGAACCTGGGGAGAAGCCCAAAGGGCACTCGGGTTTTCTGTCGTCATCCTTGTGGCCACACGTGGGCGCTGTCGCTCTCCGGTTCTGCATGGCCAGGGGAGAGGACTGGGCTGACCTCAGTCAGGCTGAGCAAGCAGGGAAAGGGGGGATGAAGGTGCCTTCTTGGCAGCCCTGGGGGCAGGTGCAGGGGTGGGGCAGGGAGCAGAGGAGAGGAGATCCTTGAGCCCTGTCCTGTGTCTGTAGTTTCCCTCCGTCCTCCCCACAACCCCTCTCTCCAGGCCCTTGAACTACCCCAGGAAAAGTGAAAAGTAGACAATTTTTCCTCCTGGACCTTGCACTTGTCTGAGGGCTACTGTAAAAAAGAAACGGTTTTATTTTAGAATAGTTTGAGATTTACAGAGAATTACACAGTTAGTGCTGAGTCCCTGTACACCCCACACTTGGTTGCCCTGTTGTTAACACCACCCTCAGCCTCATGCATTTACCACAGATGATGACGCAATAGTCATCATTCCTACTACTGAACCCAACATGGGATTTGTTTCATTGGTTTTGTTTTCTCTTCCAGGATCCCATCCAAGATAGTCCACTCATATCCTTCAGGCCCCTCAGGCTGTGACCATTTCTCAGACTTTCCCTTTTTTTTTTTTTTTTTTTTTTTTTTTTGATGTTTGAGGAGAACTTCCTGGTACATTTTAGACTATCCCTCATTGTGAATTAGGCTGCCGGAGGCTATGGGTTTGGGAAGACCACAACTGGACGGGCCATTCTCAACACAACATATCAAGAGCATACAGTGATCACTTGGTCATCACTGATGAAGTGACCCTTCACCCTCTGGCTAAGGTCGTCTTGCCCAGATTCTCCCCGTGAAGTTCTTCTTTATGCTTTGTCCCTTTCCACGAAGCAGTGTTAGAAGGAAGTCAGGACGTGCAGCCCAGAGATATGGGCTGTCCCACTATGAGAATGTGCATGCAGGTTGTTGTGCAGACAGGAGTTCTCTAATGAGTTGGGTAAACACCTCAGAGAGGGATCAGCAGCTCCCATGCTTAGTCTGTGTTTGGCTTTATAAGAAGCTGCTGACTGACGCCCACAGTGACTGTATTACTTTGTATTCCTGCCATTAGTGACTGAGGCTTTCTGTTGCTCCAAGTCCTGGTCAGCAGTTGATATTATCAGTGTTTGGATTCCCACCATTGATAGGAGTGCGATGGCAGATCACTGTTGTTCCCTTTGCATTTCCCTAATGACAGCACCTTCTGTGAGCACCTGCTCATGTGCTTATTTGCCAGGAGTATATCTACGTGGTGAGCTGTCTGATCAGGCATTTGCTCATTTTTTAAAATGAGTTTGGCTTATTGTTGCTTTTTAAGGGTTTTATGGGTGTTCTAAAACAAGTCCTTTATCACACATGTGATTCGCAAATATCTTCTCCCAGTCTCTGCCCTGAACTTCTTTATGAACTAACAGTAGACATATATGCATGGATGTATTTTTGGGGGGTAGGAGAAAGGAGAAATGACTCATTGTGATGTATTTTGGGGAGAGAACTTGGGTGACTGGGGGATGAGGGATTACCAGATGACATCTTTATTTTTGGATATCTGTGGTTATCTGCTGGATTCCCTCATATGTGCTGGAGTGATGTTTTCAAAACATAAACTAGTTTAAAATCCCTAACACATGACAGATCATCCTCAGACCA
>NW_026057847.1:0-6348 GCF_023721935.1 Panthera uncia
TCATTTCCTCTCAGCCCATAAAGGAGATCAGCTCTCTCTAGCAAACTCTAGTCCAGCATAGAATCATTCTCCACTGATCCTCTTCCAATGACATGCCTCTAGATGTCCATATACTTTTACCCCAAGCAGGATCCTGGTTCCCTCCCCAGACCTCTGAACTAGCCTACATACAAACATTCTCTTTTGGGCACTTTCAAATGACCTAGACCTCTGTATATCCACATACTTTTGAAACTAAATTGAGAAAGGCCCAATGCCAAACCCATATTGCAGTCACAGGGATACCACCAGACTCCCAAATTAAAAGCAGGGAATATTAGTCTGAGACACTGTCTCTATTTGGATTCCATGCAGAACGTTGTTTCCCAAGAGAAGACAACGGTGTGTAAAGGGAAACCAGGGATGGCCAGAGTTCTTTCCTAGAGATGTTAATGGGAGAATGTTGAGAATGAAGTATACAGCACAATCTCCTAGTGGTATGGCTGTCTCACCAATACTAAAATCCTGAGAGTTTAAGCAAAGGGAGCCCTCTATAAACTACACCTGGGAAACCCTGTCAAAAGAGGCCTGCGTTCTTCCTGCAGCAGGAGCCTGAAATCCCTGGCTTTGTCTGTCTTTTTCCCTTTTGTCATCAGTGGATAGAAACAGCACTGGTTGAGTTGTAGTTGTTGGGTACTCCTACCTGTAACTCAGGGTCTGGAACAAGAACCTGGCATTGTCTTCCTAGAAAGGGCTCTTCTTGCACTCACCAGTTCCTGGAGCAAAATGCCCATATGTGAACTTTCTGCTAGTGAAAATGAGGGCATCTCAACCAGCAACAGCAATGAGACAAATTGGCTCACCTTACCCTCCAGAGCACAACTGGCCAAGTGCTCGTGTATCTTTCCTTTGGATATTTGACACATGTCTTTCTCATTGAACACAGGACCAAAGTGGCAACTCCCTGCCTCTTCCTGGGTGCTGTCTGAGTGTGTGAGATCTCCATGGCTCCTATGTGTGAACAAAGATCTCCTTAGAAAAAAATAGTGACAGGAAGTAATGGCCCCAGTGAGGGCCAATGTTCTACATTTCCATTGGGAATGGAATCAATCTGCAACCCAGGTGCAGCTGCCCAAGAGGATTCCTGAGGCCTCCCCAGCCAGGGGCTCATCAACTTGTGTGTCCTTGGTGACCCAGGACTGATTCTGAGCGGCCCACTCCCTTGTGCCCTCAACTAAGCCCTTCAGGGAGTCCACTGCCCTGCTGAGGGTTCAGCCCCTGGAGCCTCCTGGGACCTAACCCTAACCCTATCCCGAACTGGAACCCTCCACTGAAACCTAGGCCGGCCTCGAACCCTAAACCTCCACTTGAGCCACCCAGTCACATGGGCCCTCACTTCAGCCCTCGAGGGAGATCACGAGACCAGAGTCGCTTCGGCCCTGGCAACGTCCCTGGACCTAACCCCTAACCGAAGCTAAGGCTCTCTAGCCATGGGGACCCAATCCCAAAGTCTGACAACACCACGCGCCTGGGGTCCAGAAGCGGTGCAGTCTCACTGGACATGGAACCTGGAAGCTCAGCATGTCGTTTCCCAGGCTCAGCTGCAACTGCCGGGAGGAGTCCTGAGGTCTCCCCGACCAGGGGCCCATTGATTTCTTTGTCCTTGGCAGACAAAGACTGATAATGACCGGGCGCCTCCCATGTGCCCTTAACTCAGCCCTTCAGGGAGACTACTGCCCTGCTGTGGGTTCGGCACCTAGAGCCTCCTGGGACTTAACTCCAACCCTAAACCTAGCCCTAACTGGAACCCTCCGAGGGAGATCACGACACCAGAGTCGCTTTGGCCCTGGCGACTTCCCAGGAACGAACCCTAACCCTAGCTATGGCTCTCTCCCATGGGGACGCATTCCCAAAGTCTGAAAATAGCATGCACCTGGGGTGAGACATGGTGCAAACTCACTCGGCATGTAACCAGGAAGCTCACCATGTCGTTTCCCAGGCCCGGCTGCAGCTGCCCGAGAGGATTCCTGAGGCCTCCCCGACCAGGGGCCCATCAACTTGTGTGTCCTTGGCGGCCAAGGACTGATCCTGAGCGGAACCCTCCCTTGTGACCTCAGCTAAGCCCTTCGGGGAGATAACTGCCCTGCTCTGGGTTCAGCCCCTGGAGTCTCCTGGAACCTAACCCTAACCCTAAACTTACCCTGTGCCAGAACCCTCCACCGAAACCTAAGCCGGCCTCGACCCAAACCCTCCAATTGAACCGCCCCATCGCAAAAGCCCTCACTTGAGCCCTCGAGGGAGATCGAGAGACTTGAGTCACTTCGGCCCTGGCGACGTCCTTGGACCATACCCTAACCGTAGCTAAGGCTCTCTCCCCATGGGGACCCAATCCCAAAGCCTGACAACACCATGCGCCTGGGGTCCAGAAGCAGTGCAGACTCACTTGGCATGGAACCTACAAGCTCAGCATGTCGTTTCCTAGGCCCAGTGCAACTGCTGGGAGGATTCCTGAGGTCTCCCTGATGAGAGTCCCATCAATTTGTTTTCCTTGGCAGCTAAAGACTGATCCTGACTGGCCTCCTCCCATGTGCCCTCAACTCAGCCCTTAAGGGAGACTACTGCCTGCTGTGGGTTCGACCCCTGGAGCCTCCAGGTACTTTACCCTAACCCTAAACCTACCCGTAACAGGAACACTCCACCGAAACCTATGCCGGCCTGAAACCCAGCCCTCTAATTGAGGCGCACCATCGCATTGGCCCTCACTTCAGCTCTCGAGGGAGATCACGAACCCGGTGTCGCTCCGGCCCTGGCGACTTCCCTGAAACGAACCCTAACCCTAACTAAGGCTCTCTCCCATGGGGACCCATTCCCAAAGACTGACAACAGCACAAGCCTGGGGTCCAGGCACTGTGCAGGCTCAATCGGCAGGTAACTTGGAAGCTCAGCATGTCGTTTCCCAGACCCGGCTGCAGGTGCCGAGGGGATTCCTGAGGCCTCCCCGACCAGGAGCCCCTCTACTTGTGTGTCATTGGCGGACAAGGATTGATCCTGAGCGGCCCCCTCCCTTGTACCCTCAACTAAGCCTTCGGGGAGACCACTGCCCTGCTGTCGGTTCAGCCCCTGGAGCCTCCTGGGACCTAACCCTAAACCTAACCTTACCCCGTGCAGGAACCCTCCACCGAAACCTAAGCCGGCCTCGAACCCAAACCCTCCAATTGAGCCACCCTGTCGCATGGGCCCTCACTTCAGCCCTCAAGGCATATCACGAGACCAGAGTCGATTTGGCCCTGGCAACCTCCCTGGACCGAACCCTAACCCTAGCTAAGGCTCTGTCCCCATGGGGACCAAATCCAAAAGTCTGACAACACCATGGGCCTGGGGTCCAGAAGCGGTGCAGATCACTTGGCATGGAAACTGGAAGCTCAGCATGTCATTTCCCAGGCCCAGCTGTAGCTGCCAAGAGGATTCCTGAGGCCTCCCTTACCAGGGGCCGATCGAATTATGTCTCCATGGCAGCCATAGGCTGATCCTGACCAGCACCCTCTGTTGTGCCCTCAACTCAGCCCTTTGGGGAGACCACTGCCCTGCTGTGGGTTCGGCCCCTGGAGCTTCCTGGGACCTAACCCTAACCCTAACCTGACCCCAAGCCAGAACTTTCCACCGAAAACTAAGCTGGCCTTGAAACCTAAAGCTCCACTTGAGCCGCCCCATCGCATGGGCCCTCACTTCAGTCTTCGAGGGATATCACGAGACCCGAGTCGCTTCGGCCCTGGTGACGTCCCTGGACCGAACCCTAACCCTAGCTAAGGCTCTCTCCCCATGGGGACCCAATCCCAAAGTCTGACAACACCATGCGCCTGGAGTCCAGAAGCGGTGCAGGCTCACTTGGCATGGAACCAGAAAGCTCAGCATGTCGTTTCCCAGGCCTGGCTGCAACTGCCGGGAGGATTCCTGAGATCTCCCCGACCAGGGGCCCAAGGATTTGTTTGTCCTTGTCAACCAAAGACTGATCCTGACCAGCCACCTCCCATGTGCCCTCAACTCACCCCTTCAGGGAGACTACTGCCCTGCTGTGGTTTCGGCACCTGGAGCCTCCTGGGACTTAACTCCAACCCTAAACCTACCCCTAACCCAACACTCCTCTGAAAACTAGGCCGACCTGAAACCCTAACCCTCCACTTGTGACTCACTGCCTCATGAGACCTCACTTCAGCTCTCGAGGGAGATCATGAAACCGGAGTCACTTCGGCCCTGGCGACTTCCCTGGAACGAACCCTAACCCTAGCTATGGCTCTCTGCCATGGGGATCCATTCCAAGTCTGACAACAGCATGCGCCTGGGGTCCAGACACAGATCAGGCTCACTGGGCATGTAACCTGGAAGTTCACCATTTCGTTTCCCAGGCCCGGCTGCAGTTGCCTAGAGGATTCCTGAGGCCTCCCTTACCAGGGGCCCATCGAATTATGTGTCCGTGGTAGCAATACGGTGATTCTGACCGGCACCCTGCATTGTGCCCTCATCTCAGCCCTTCGGGGAGACCACTGCCCTGTTGAGAGTTTGGCACCTGGAGCCTCCTGGGGCCTAAGCCTAACCCTAACCCTATCCCGAACCGGAAACCTCCAATGACATCTAGGCCGGCTTCGAACCCTAAATATCCACTTGAGCCACCCCGTCGCATGGGCCCTCACTTCAGCGCTCGAGGGAGATCACGAGACTGCAGTAGCCTCGGCCCTGGTGACGTCCTTGGAATGAACTATAACCCTAGATAAGGCTCTCTCCCCATGGGGACCCAATCCCAACGACTGACTTCACCACGCGCCTGGGGTCCAGAAGCAGTGCAGGCTCACTCAGCATGGAACCTGGAAGCTAACAATATCATTTCTCAGGCCCAGCTGCAGCTGCCTGAGAGGATTGGTGAGGCCTCCTCGACCAGGGGCCCTTCGACATGTGTGGCCTTGGCAGCCAAAGAATGATCCTGACCAGCAGCAGCACTTGTGCCCTCAACTGAGCCCTTTGGGGAGAACACTGCCTTGCTGTGGGTTTGGCGCCTGGAGCCTCCTGGGACCTAACCCTAACCATAACCCTTCCCCGAACCGGGACCCTCCACCTAAATCTAAGCCTGCCTTGAAACATAAAGCTCCACTTGAGCCGTCCCGTAGAATGGGCTCTCACTTCAACCCTCAAGGGAGATCAAGAGACCGAAGTCGCTTCGGCCCTGGCGACATCCCTGGACCAAACCCTAAACTTAGCTAAGGCTCTCTCCCGATGGGAACCCAATTCCAACGTCTGACAACACCTGGCGCCTGGGGTCCAGAAGCGGTGCAGGATCACTTGGCATGGAACGTGGAAGATCACCATGTCTTTTCCCAGGCCAGGCTGCAGCTGCCCAAGAGGGTTCTGGACGCCCCCTCGACCAGGGGCCCATGGACGTGCGTGGCCTTGGTAGCCAACGAGTGATCCTGACCGGGACCCTCCTTTCTGCACTCAACACAGCCTGTCAGGGAGACAACTGCCCTGCTGTGGGTTCGGCGCCTTGAGCCTCCTGGGCCCTAACCCTAACCCTAACCCTACCCTGAACCGGGACCCTCCAATAAAACCAAACACTGCCTCAAACCCTAACCCTGCAATTGAGCAGTCTTGTGGCATGGGCCCTCATTTCCTCTCTTGAGGTAGATCACGAGACTGGAGTCGCGTCGTCACTGGCGACGACCATGGACCGAAACCTAACCCTAGCTAAGGCTCTGTCACCATGGGAACCCAACTCCAAAGTCTGACAACACCACGCGCCTCAGGTCCAGAAGCGGCGCAGACACACTCGGCATGGAACCTGGTAGCTCAACATGTCACTTCCCAGGCCCGGCTGCATCTGCCCGAGTGGATTCCGGAGGCCTCCTGGACCAGGGGCACATCGACGTGTGATCCTGACCGGCAGCCTCCCTAGTGCCCTCAACTCAGACCTTCGGGGAGACCACTGACCTGCTGTGGGTTCGGCGCCTGGAGACCCCTGGGACCTAATCCTAACCCTACCCCGAACCGAGACCCTCCACCAAAAACTAAGCCTGCCTCGAACCCTAACCCTGCACTTAAGCCACATTGTGGCATGGGCCCTCATTTCAGCCTTCGAGGGAGTTCATGAGACTAGAGTGGCTTCGGTACTGGCGAGGTCCCTGGACCAAACCCTAACCCTAGCTAAGGCTATCTCCCCACATGGACCCTATCCCAACATCTCACAACACCACGCGCATGGGGTCCAGTAGCGGTGCAGGCTCACTTGGGATGGAAAGTGGAAGCTCACCATATCGTTTCCCAGGCCAGGCTGCAGCTGCCCGAGAGGATTCCGGAGTCCTCCTTGAACAGGGGCCCATCGAC
>NW_026057847.1:6358-38931 GCF_023721935.1 Panthera uncia
CCAGGGGCACATCGACGTGTGTGGCCTTGGAAGTCAAAGACTGATCCAGACCGGCACCCTCCCTTGTGCCTCAACTCAGCCCTTCAGGGAGATCACTGCCCTACTGTGGGTTCGGCACCTGGAGCCTCCCGGGACCTAACCCTAACCCTAACCCTAACGCTACACCGAACCGAGTCCCACCACTGAAACCAAAGCTTGCCTCGAAACCTAACCATGCACTTGAGCCACCTGGTGGCATGGGCCCTCACTTCCACCCTTGAGGCAGATCACGAGACTGGAGTCACGTCGTCCTGGCAACGTCCATGGACCTAACCCTAACCCTAGCTAAAGCTCTCTCCCCATTGTGACCTAATTCCAACGTCTAACAACACCATGCACCTGGGGTCCAGAAACGGTGGAGGCTCACTCGGTGGAACCTGGAAAATTACAATGTCGTTTCCCAGGCCTGGCTGCAGACGCCCGAGAGGATTCCGGAGGCCTCCTCTACCAGGGGCCCTTCGATGTGTGTGGACTTGGAAGCCAAATATTGATCCTGAACGGCACCCTCCCTTGTGCCCTCAACATAGCCCTTCGGGGAGACCACAGCCCTGCTGTGGGTTCGGCACCTGGAGCCGCCAGGGACCTAACCCTAACCCTACACAGAACTGGGAACCTGCATCGACACCTAAGCATGCCTCAAAACCTAAAGCTCCACTTGAGCTGCCCCATCGCATGGGCCTTCACTTCAGCCCTCAAGGGAGATGACGAGACCGGAGTGGCTTCGTCCCTGGCGATTTTTCTGGACCGATCCCTAACACTAGCTAAGGCTTTCTCACCATTGGGACCCAATTCCAACGTCTGACAACACCACGCACCTGGGGTCCAGAAGCGGTGCAGGCTCACTGGGCATCGAATGGGAAGCTTACAATGTCGTTTTCCAGGCCGGGCTGCAGCTTCCCCAGAGGATTCCGGAGACCTCCTGACCAGGAGACAATCGACGTGTTTGGCCTTGGAAGCCAAAGACTGATCCTCACCGGCACCCTCTCTTCTGCCCTCAACTCAGCCCTTCGGAGAGACCACTGCCCTGCTGTGGGTTCGGCATCTGGAGCCTCCTGGGACCTAACCCTAACCATAACCCTACCTCGAACTGGGACCCTTCCCCAAAACGGAAGCCTGCCTCGAACCCTAACCCTGCACTTGAGCCGCCTTGTGGCATGGGCCCTCACTTCAGCCCTCGAGGGAGATCACGAGACTGGAGTCGCTTCGCCCTGGTGCCGTCAATGGACTGAAACCTAACCCTAACTAAGGCTCTCTCCCCATGGGGACCCAATTCCAACGTCTTACAACACCACACGCCTGTGGTCCAGAAGTGGCGCAGGCTGACTCGGCATGGAACCTGGAAGCTCACCATGTCGTTTCCCAGGCCCGGATTCAGCTGCCTGAGAGGATTCCGGACGCCTCCTCAACCAGGGTGTCATCGACGTGTGTGGCCTTGGCAGACAAAGACTGATCCTGACCGGCAGCCTCCCTTGTGCCCTCAACTCAGCCCTTTGGGGAGTCCACTGCCCTGCTGTGGGTTCGGCGTTGAGAGCATCCTGGGATCTAACCCTAACCCTAACCCTACCCTGAACTGGAACCCTTCACCGAAACCTAAGCCTGCCTCGAACCCTAACCCTGCACTTTAGCCGTCTTGTGGCATGGGCCCTCACTTCAGCCCTCGAGGGAGATCACGAGACCGGAGTTGCTTCCCCCCTGGTGACGTCCATGGATGCAACCCTAACCCTAGCTAAGGCTTTCTCACCATGGGACCAAATTCCAACGTCTGACAACACCACGAACCTGGGGTCCAGAGGTAGTGCATGCTCACTCAGCATGGAACCTGGAAGCATACAATGTCATTTCCAGGACGTGCTACAACTGCCCGAGAGGATTCCGGACGCCTCCTCGACCAGGGGCCCATTGGCGTGTGTGGCCTTGGCAGACAAAGACTGATCCTGACCGGCAGCCTCCCTTGTGCCCTCAACTCAGCCCTTCGGGGAGACCTCTGCCCTGCTGTGGGTTCGGCGCCTGGAGCCCCCTGGGACCTAACCCTAACGCTAACCCTGCACTTGATCCACCTGGTGTCATTGGCCCTCACTTCAGCCCTCCAGGTAGATCACGAGACCAGAGTCGCTTCATCCCTGGCGAAGCTCATTGACCGAACCCTAACCCTAGCTAAGGCTTTCTCACCATGGGGACCCAATTGCAACGTGTGACAACACCATGCGCCTAGGGTCCAGAAGCAATGCAGGCTCACTCGGCATCGAACCTGGAAGCTTACAATGTTGTTTCCCAGGGCCGGCTGCAGTTGCCCCAGAGGATCCCGTAGGCCTCTCGACCAGGGACCCATCGGCGTGTGTGGCCTTGGCAAAGACTGATCTTGACCGGTACCCTCCTTTGTGCCCTCAACTAAGCCCTTAGGAGAGACCACTGCCCTGCTGTGGGTTCGGTGCCTGGAGCCCCCTGGGACCCAACACTAACCCTACCCCGAACAGAAAACCTCCACTGAAACTTAAGCTTGCCTCGAGCCCTAACCGTGCACTTGAGCCGCCTTGTGGCATTGGCCCTCAATTCAGCCCTGGAGGGAGATCAAGAGACCGGTGTCGCTTCGGCCCTGGCGACGTCCATGCACCCAACCTTAACCTTAGTTGAGGCTCTCTCCCCATGGGGACCCAATTCCAACGTCTGACTACACCCCATGCTTGGGGTCCAGAAGCCGTGCAGGCTCACTCGGCATGGAAGCTCGAGGCTTACAGTGTCGTTTCCCAGGCCCGGCTGCAGCTGCCTGAGAGGATTCCGGAGGCCTCCTCAACCAGGGGCCCATCGATGTGTGTGGCCTTGGCAGCCAAAGAGTGATCCTGACCGGCACCCTCCCTTGTGCGCTCAACTCAGCCCTTCGGAGAGACCATTGCCCTGCTGTGGGTTCGGCATCTGGAGCCACCTGGGACCTAACCCTAACCCTACCTCGAACTGGGACCCTTCCCGAAACCGAAGCCTGCCTCGAACCCTAACCATGTACATGAGCCGCCTTGTGGCATGGGCCCTCACTTCAGCCCTCGAGGGAGATCACGAGACTGGAGTCGCTTCGCCCTGGCGCCATCCATGGACTGAACCCTAACCCTAGCTAAGGCTCTCTCGCCATGGGGACCCAATTCCAACGTCTTACAACACCACGCGCCTGGGGTCTAGAAGTGGCGCAGGCTGACTCAGCATGGAACCTGAAAGCTCACCATGTCATTTCCCAGGCCCGGCTTCAGCTGCCCGAGAGGATTCCGGACGCCTCCTCGACCAGGGTCTCATTGACGTGTGTGGCCTTGGAAGCCAAAGACTGAACCTGACCGGCACCCTCCCTTGTGCTCTCAACTCAGTCCTTCGGGGAGACCACTGCCCTGCTGTGGGTTCAGCAACTGGAGCCTCCTGGGACCTAGCCCTAACCCTAACCCTACCTTGAACCGAGACCCTCCACCAAAACCTAAGCCTGCCTCGAACCCTAACCATGAACTTGAGCCGCCTGGTGGCATGGGCCCTCACTTCCGCCCTCGAGGGAGATCACGAGACCAGAGTCGCTTCGGCCATGACGACGTCCATGGACCAATCGCTAGAACCAGCTAAGGCTTTCTCTCCATGGGGACCCAATTCGAACGTCTGACAACACCACGTGCCTGGGGTCCAGAAGCGGTGCAGACTCACTCTGCATGGAACCTGGAAGCTTACAATGTCGTTTCCCAGGCCCGGCTGCAGCTGCCCGAGAGGATTCCGGAGGCCTCCTCGACCAGGAGCCCATCGACCTGTGTGCCCTTGGCAGCCAAAGACTGATCCTGACCGGCACCCTCCCTTGTCCCCTCAACTCAGACCTTCGGGAAGTCCACTGCCCTGCTGTTGGTTCGGCCCCTGGAGCCTCCTGGGACCTAACCATAACCCTAACTCTACTCCGAACCAGGAGCCTCCACCGAAACCCAAGCCTGCATCGAACGCTAACCCTGCACTTGAGCCGCCTTTTCCAGTGGGCCCTCACTTCAGCCCTCGAGGGAGATGACGAGACCAGAGTGGCTTCATCCCTGGAGTCGTCCCTGGCCCGAACCCAATCCCTAGCTAAGGCTTTCTCCCCATGGGGACCCAATTCCAACGTCTCACAACACCACGTGCCTGAGGTCCAGAAGCGGTGCAGACTCACTTGGCATGGAACCTGGAAGCTGACCATGCCGTTTCCTAGGCCCGGCTGCAGCTGCCCAGGAGGATTCCGAATGTTTCCTTGACCATGGGTCCATCGACATGTTTGGCCTTGGCTTCCAAAGACATCATGACCATCAACCTCCCTTGTGCCCTCAACTCAGCCCTTCGGCGAGACCACTCCTCTGCTGTGGGTTTGGCCCCTGGAGCCTCCTGGGACCTAACCCTAACCCTAACCCTACCCTGAACCAGGACACATTCCCCGAAACCTAACCCTGCACTTGAGCCGCCTTGTGGCATGGGCCCTCACTTCAGCCCTCAAGGGAGATCACGAGACCGGAGTCGCTTTGGCCCTGGCGACGCCCCTGGACCAAACCCTAACCTTAGCTAAGGCTCTCTCCCCATGGGGACCCAATTCCAACGTCTGACAACACCACACGCCTGCGGTCCAGAAGCGGTGCTGGCTCACTCGGCATGGAAACTGGAAGCTCACCACGTCATTTCCCAGGCTGGCCGCAGCTTCCAGACAGGATTCCTAAGGCCTCCTCCGCCAGGGTCCCATCGACGTGTGTGGCATTTGCAGCCAAAGACTAATCCTGACCAAAACCTCTCTTGTGCCCTCAACTCAGCCCTTCAGGGTAGGTTTAGGGTTAGGGTTAGGTCCCAGGAGGGTCCAGGCGCCGAACCCATAGCAGGGTAGTATTCTCCCAGAAGGTCTGAGTGGAGGGCACAAGGGAGGGTGCCCGTTCAGATCAGTTTTTGTCTGCCAAGTCGACAGAAGTCGATGGCCCCCTGGTCCGGGAGGCCTCACGTATCCTGTCGGGCAGCTGCATCCGGGCCTAGGAAACGACATGGTGAGCTTCTGGGTTCTGTGTCGAGTCAGTCTGCACCGCTTCTGGACTCCAGGTGCGTGGTGTTGTTAACTTGGGATTGGGTCCCCAAGAGGAAAGAGCCTTAGCTAACATTAGGTTTGGATCCAGGGACGTCACCAGGGACGAGAAGACATTGGTCTCGTGATCTCCCTCGAGGGCTGAAGTGAGGGCCCATGCGATGTGGTGGCTCAAGTGGAGGGTTAGGGATCGAGGCCGCTTTAGGTTTCGGTGGAGGGTTCTGGTTCCGGTTAGGGTTAGGGTTAGGGTTAGGTCACAGGAGGCTCCAGGCGCCAAACCCACAGCAGGGCAGTGGTCTCCCTGAACGCCTGAGTTGAGGGCACAAGGGAGGGGGCCACTCAGGATCAGTCTTTGGCTGCCAAGGCCACACAAGTCGATGGTCTCCTGATAGGTGAGGCCTCTGGAATCCTCTCGGGCAGCTGCAGCTGGGCCTGGGGAACAACATCGTGAGTTTCCAGGTTCCATGTCGAGTTAGCCTGAACCTCTTCTGGACCCCATTTTTATTTTGGTGAGATACAGGATTTTACTTTGGCTCTATCCTTCGTTCTACCTTAAGCTAATATTAGATAATAGAAATTTAGATGTTTACATTATTTCTCAACATTTACCTTACAAAGTTGTTTCCCTGTATTTTTGAACTAACTCTATGAATAGTAAGTTAAAATTGTGCATCTCGCTGAAGAATACATACTTTTCTGAAAATTGTAGCTCTATGAGCAGAGGCTCTTCATAGCCAAGTTGTCAAATTTCTAATTTCAGAAATCTTTCATACTCTATCTTTTAAAAATATCTCCTCCTAGTCCGTGTGTGAGATTCTAAAATTTAAAGTTTCAGACATCTGATATTTATTTAAATATTCATTTCAAAGCCCATAAATCATTATAAGCTACTGGAGGTTAGGAAACATACTTGTTAGACTCCTGGAGCTCCTAGAATAAAGTCTTGCTTGGAAGAAGCAATGTCATAGTTTTTGAATGTGAATAAATGAGTATGGAAATGGAATTCCGTAGAATGGGGTTTGAATAGTAATGAAATATGCATGATATATCACAATTAAATATGTGAACTTAAAAAGTAAGGCTTCAGTTTATATTCCGTTTTAGTGTTTAATACGTATAAACGCGAATGAATTATATTTTGGAAGTCAGGAGTTACATAAGAAAGAAGGTTATAGTATATTTTTAGTATTCTCTCATGGTGAGCTTAGAATTGCAGAGAAAACATCCTCAGCCTTTGTTTTTTTAACCCCATCCGTGTCCCATTACATACATCCTTTGAAGGTTCACATTTCTTCCTAGAATTCTCATTCCCAATTCTTTCTCCATAGTGAAAGTTGATGTGTTTGGAGCCTTTCTTTTTCTGTTTATTCTTTAGTCTAGTAATAATTTATAATTTTAGGAAGTGATAGATTCCAGTAATTGAACAATGTATTTTATAGTGAAAAAAATTAAATTCTTTATTACAGTATTTATAACCAGATAACTGTAGAGTGATAAAGTCTGTATTATTAGGGATATACTGTGAATCAAAGCCTGTGTTTTACATATATATTTACATATATATAATATAATATAAACATATATACACATATATCTTTACATATATATATACACACACATATATATACACATATGTATACACATATACACATATATATATATACACATCAATATACACATATATCTTTAAAGGGTATAAAAGAGACTATTGCTCATAGTATATTCCCAATCCTACTTACGTACCTGTTGAAAAATATATGTTGTTTCCACTTACCTTATTTTGCTCACATTTTTCCTTTTCTTTTTTGTCTTAAGTTCATGCTCGATTGATTGGTCATGTCTTATTTTTTTTTTTTCCTCTTCTCCCCCCATGCTTTTTAAGGTATTTTTTATTTTTTTTAAGTTTATTTATTTTGGAGAGAGAGAGAGACAATATGCGAGCGGTGTAGGGGTAGAGACAAAGGGAGAGACAGAATCCAAAGCAGGCTGCAGGCTCTGAGCTGTCAACACAGAGCTCAATGTGGGGCTCAAACCCACAAACCGTGAGGTCATGACTCATGAGCTGAAGGTGGACGCTGAACTGACTGAGCCACCTCTGTGTTCCCTCCACCATGCTCTTTTTTAATCATTTACCCCTACCCTAATATTTCCTTGCAGAAAAAATTTCTTTAGTTTCTGTTCTTTTAGTACATCACTTTATGTAAACTCCATTGTCAACATATTGGTTATGGAATTCTACTGTCTGTGTGTAGTTTTCATCCATGACTCATTGCCCCACAAGGTTTATTCTTTTTTTTTCTCTTTCTTTGAAGGAGCTGGGCTAAAAGTTTTTTGTAATGTTTGTATTTCTCTTGGAAAGGGAGCGAGAGAGAAAGAATGAGCAAGTGCTCGTTGTTTTGATCTCAAATTATGCAAGGTATGATCTCAGACCTTTTATATTTGTGGAGGGCTGTTTTGTGACACAGGATGTCACTTATATTGGAGAATGTTCTATGTGCACTTAAGAATAATGTGCATTCTACTGCTGTTAAATGAAAAGATTTCAATATATCTATACTGATATCCATGTATATAAATGTATACATTATGTCCAATATATATCTATGTATATCTGAAAACATCTGGGCCAATGACACATTGGATCTGTGTTTCCTTACTGATTTTCTGCCTTGACGATCTGCCTATTGCCTTGAGTGGAGTCTTAAATTCGTCTACAATCATGATATTTGTATGTATACATTTATTCATGTTTGTGATTAATCGATTCATATATGTGGGCGTTTCACTTTGGGGCATAAACATTTGCAATTGTTAGCTCCTCTTGATGGATAGACCCCTTAACTATGATCCAATGCCCTTCTGAATCTGTTACTACAGTCTTTCGTTTAAAATCTAGTCTGTCTGGTGGAAGTATGGCGACTCCAGCTTTCTTTTGACTTCTAGTAGCATGATAGGTGGCTCTCATTACCTTCACTTTCAATCTGGAAGTGTCCTGGGGTCTAAAATCAGTGTCTTGTTGACAACATATAGATGGATCTTGTTCTTTGGTTTTGTTTTGTGTTTTATCCATTCTGACTCCCTGTGTCTTTTGATTGGGGCATTTAGTCCATTCACATTCAGAGTGATTAGTTAAAGATATGGATTTAGTGTCATTGTGTTATCTGAAGGTTTCATGCCTTTGGTGAAGCATCTGGTCCTTTGCAGTCTCTGCTGCTTTCCACTCACAGAGTCACCCCTTAGGATCTCCTGCAGGCCTGGTTTAGGGGTCATGAACTCCATTAGGTTTTGTTTGTCTGGGAAAGCCTTTCTCTCTCTTCCTATTCTAAATGACAGCCTTGTTGGGGAAAGGGTTCTTCACTGCATATGTTTCCATTCCGCACATTGACTGTTTCCTACCCCTCCCTTCTGCCCTGCCAAGTTTCTTTGGACAGGTCTGCTGCTACCTTTATGTGTCTTCCCTTGTAGATTAAGACCCATTTGTCCCTAGCTGCTTTCAGAATTCTCTCTTTATCTTTGTATTTTTCTTGTTTCGCTAAGACACGTTGTGGTGTTGACCTGGTTTTGTTGATTTGGAAGGGAATTCTCTGTGCCGCCAGGACTTGGATGCCTGTTTCCTTCCCCAGATGGGGAAGCTCTCAGCTATAAGTTGTTGAAATAAACCTTCTGCCTCTTTCTGTCACTCTTCTTTTTCTGGGACTCCTATGATGTGGCTATTATTTCATCTCACCGAATCAGTTAGATCTCTGGTACCTGACTCGTAGTCTTGTAATTTCCTTTCTTTCTTTCTCTGCTTCATCTTTGTCCATAATTGTACCTTCTATTTCACCTATTCTGACTGCTACTTCTCCCATCATTGCTGTCACTGCATCTCGTTTATTTTGTATCTCCTTTACAACATTTCATTTTCAGCATTCATCGTGATGATTCGTTAGGTCCTTGATCTCTGAAGCAGCTTCGTTTCAAGCCCAGCTATGAGTCTTATGAGTGTTATTCCAAAACCTTGATCAGACATATTGTTTCTGTCTCTTTCGAGCACTTCTCTGGCTGTCTTTCTTCCCGGAATTTATTTTGAGGAGAATTCTTCTCATTTGTCGTTTTGGCTACTTTCCTGTCCTTTATGTGTTTTAATAGCTCGTTCTGTGTCCCACACCTGCGAGTACTACTATATTAAAAAGTGGTCCTACACTCTCCCGGGCCTGACAGTTGAACAAGTGTTTTTGGAGTGTGTTGTGTGCACTCTTTTGTTTCGTCTTTGGCTACTTTTCTCGCTCCTGGAGTGGTGATTTGGGCCTTCCACCAGGTGTGCTTCGATTTGTTTGTTGAAGTAATCTTGGAAAAAAAGGAGAAGAGGGTGGTGAAGATTCCTTAGCCCAAAGAGAGAAATGACAGGAGTGGAAAAAAAGACCAGGCATTGTCTCAAAGGAGCCATAGGGCTTAATCCAGAAAGAGAGGGAGGAAAATGAATAAGGAGATCTGGAAAAGTATAGATAAAATGCCTGATCAAACAAAGAATCAGAACAGAAGAACAAAGGGAAAATATATATAAATAGCTTTGACCCAAAGTCAAACCGAGACTACTAGGCTGATTCCAAAGGGAGAAGAGGAAAGAGGAGAGTAGAAAGACAAAAAAAAGGGGAAAGAGAAGAAAGGGAAAGCTAAGGAAAGAAAAAGGGGCGCCTGGGTGGCTCAGTTGGTAAAGCGTCTGACTCTTGAATTTAGCTCCCGTCATGTTTCGCTATAGGTGGGTTGGAAACCCCCATCAGGCTCTGCAGTGAGAGCATGGATCTTGCTCGGATTCTTTCTCTCTCCCTCTCTCTGCACCTCTCCTGCTTGATCACTGACTTTCTCTCTCAAAATAAAGAAATAAACATTAAAAAAAGAAAAGATAAAAAGAATAGTAATTCAAATGAAAACAAACAAACAAACAAAGATAGAAAACCAGAGGAGAGTGGTCTACTGGTGCCTGGGACTGGTGGCTGTGCTGGTCTAGAGGAGGGGCTGTCTGGTCACATCAGTGTCAGTCTCACTCCCATAGAGAAGCAGTTACGAGGCACATAGAGGCAGGGTTTGGTGTAATGGGCCTGCCTCCACTGAGGCTCACTGTCCATTCCCTGAAGCCCCACGATGTTGGTCATGGGGAGAGAAATGGCAACACCCCAATCTCTCCTGCCCACATGAGGTGTCTCAAAGCTCACTGTTTAGGCCGTTCTCAGAGAACAGCCTGGGGGGCCGGCTTGCCTTGCTGCACAGTCTCCTGTGCTACCTGAGCACTAAGCTGGGATTCAAAACCCTATAGGATCCCACTTTGCTCATACCTGGTTCTGGAGTAGCACCACTCTGCCCAGTTGACAAAGGGCCTCTGGCTCCTGCTTGCAGGGTCTTTTTCCCTTGGGCAGGGCAATGCCTCCTCTTTCCACCATACTCAAGGTGTTCTCTCCCAGTGTTGCCCTGAGAGCCTAGGGGAGGCTCAGTCCCCACCAGGCGTGGGAGGTGGCAGCTCTGATCTAGAGAAAGTCTGGAAACCTTGAAAATTCTGTTTTTTTAACTTCTAAGGCTGTTTTGCAAAGTAGAAACTGGCTCTCTGGATCTCTCCTTGGTCTGTGGTCCGGACAGGTTTTCTCATATCCAAATACACTTCCCACAGCCTCTGTCTCTCTTCCTTTCATTTCTCCTCCAAAGGGCTTCCCCCAATCCATGCCTGTGTTGCCCATTTTATTTCTCCCAATTCGCATACACACCCTTCTGTCCCGCCAAGCTGTCTCTTTGCACCTGTGGAGATTTTTTTGTCCGTCTGCAGCCTGTATTCCTGGTATTCCAAGTGTTGTGACCTCAATACTGCTGTGTTTGAGGGACAAGGGAAATTCTGATCCTTCTCCTCTGCCATCTTAACTCCTCCCACCTCCTTTTACTTTCCTTTTCAAAATTTCACAGTTCTGTGTAGGTTTGCATTAGTTTATCAGTTTAATATGTTTTATAGATATTTACAATGGGCTTTTCTTACATGAAGTGTATTGATCTGAATTTTTGTCTTTTTCTTTTTTTAAAAGTTTATTTATTAATTGGAGAGAGAGACAGAGAGAGCACAAGTGGGGAGGGGCAAATAGACAGAAGGAGAGAGAGAAAATCCCAAGCAGACCCTGCACTATCAGCGCAGAACCAGATGGAGGGCTTGAACCCAAGAACTGTGAGATCATGACCTGAGCCAAAATCAAGAGTCAGGTGCTAACTGACTGAGGCATTCAGGCGGCCCTAACATTTTTTTGGAAGTCCGCTGGGTACTTTTAATTTAATATGCCTTAGTTTAAAGATATTGTTTCTGACCCTTTCCCTTTCCTCTTCCCTGACTCTTTGTAATCTGCTCTGTCATTTGTGTTCCCTAGCTTAATAAATAGCAGCCCTGGAACAAGAAACGTCCTGGACTCCAAACTTCCCTGAAATCACCACATCCAGTCACTCACCACATTCGATATTTTGTACCTGCTTATCATTTTTCATATGTTATTCCTGTAATTCCCCCTCTCACCTATAATTTTGCAGTACTCTTCTGGTTTTTCTTCCTTTACGTTCCTCCTACATTGCTGCCAGAGTGACCTTTCTAAAATATACTTGTGACGATGTCACTCCTCTGCTTATTCAATGGATTCCCATTACCTGAAGGAGAAAATTCATGTTCTGGCATAACACTCCTCCCGCTCCTTTTTTTTTTTTTTTTTTTTTTTGGTTTCGTCCTCATGTTCCAGTAATATCTCTCTATCCCATTCCCAATAACTCTGTTCCAGTTTTGCCATATTGCATAGGTGTCACTTACTATATTATTTCATACTTGATCCTTTTGCCATTATAGAATGCCCTTCCCACCCTCCCTGTGCAGTTTGTCTGTCTTTTAAGATACAGCCCTATCTTCCCAGCGTTTGCTGAGCTTCCCAAATTGTTTTCTCCTTTGTGCATTCACTGTACGTTATTCACTTCCCTTGCAGAACTAGTGGATGGTATTTTTCTGTCCTTGCCTGTTTTCATGCATCTCTACCGCTACTAGCATATAGAACAGACTCTGTCTTTTATTTATATTTCCAGCTCTTCCCCGGATCGTGGCTATGACTTGACAGATACAGTATGTACTTGTCTTTTTGAGTGGGTGAGTGCATGACCAAATGAATTAATGTGATATTTTTCTGAAGTTGGGTTTTTGTTTTGTGCTGTTTTTCTAGGAAGGAACAGCAAAGTCAGCAATGGAAGCAAAGGAAGGTGGTGTTGGTATTATTGAAAATATGCCACCAGAGTAAAGAGTTAATGACAGTTGGACTTCTGCTGGTGGAGTGCATAAAAATTACAGAAGTGGTAGGCTAGTGAATCTCTGTGAGTTGTTTTCCTATGATTAAATGTTAGTATGAAAAAAAATCTGAAAGTATGTAGATCCAAATATATTGTCCTTTTTTCGTGAAGATATTTTTCTGTTGCTATCTTTCTTTAGAAGTATCTCAAGTACTACCCCCTTTTGCTTCTGGAAAATCTTGAACCCCCTGAACATCTTTTCTGCTATTGCTTTTTATTTTATTGAAATATTCATGAATGGAGATAGACTTTGTATGTGTTTAAAATTCATGGTAACACATGTTTTCATTAATTTATCTGTGACACTATTCTCTAGATATGATGTCAGCATTAGAATTAGGAGAAGAGGAAGATGTGGAATCACCTTCTCTTCCTGAGGTACTGTCTTCTTCTTATTTTTAAATATAAGCATGGAATTATGTTAAAACGTCCAAGAGATGCTTTGACTTTGACTTTTGGATAATTAAAATAACGTCGCAGTCATACTTGTAGTAATATAAGTAAAGTAATGATGACCTATTCTAAGGTGACAACTAAGGAAGGAGTTAAAAAAGTCCTGATCTCTTAGGCCCAGGCAGCTGCTGCATAAAGCTACAAGCACTGTATTTGAAATCAAAAGACATGCTAGCATCTTGGTTCCGTCACTTCCTAGCTGTGGGATCTTGGAAAACTTGCTTGAATGTCAATGACCTCTTTCCTAAAAATGACACCAATACCCACCTCTTGGTTATGTGTAATGAACAAATGTGGCAACGTTTTGTAACCTATAAAGGATGCTATAGAAATAGAAGACAAAATGATCACAGTGGCTTTTAGTGACTTACTAAATATTGAGAATACTTTGGTGAATGTTTTTTTATTGCTGAGAGTGGGGTGGGGGGACAGAAGATCTGAAGCAGGCTCTGCACTGAGAGCAAGGAGCCCAATGCAGGACTTGAACTCATGAACTTTGAGAACATGAATTGATCCAAAGTTGGGCGCCTAATCGACTAAGTCACCCAGGCCCCCCAAGAACACTTGTTTTAAATGTGAAGATGTCTGGAGGCCAAAAAATGGCCGTCAGTTCCAGAAAAGAATGGGAAAGTAGGAATGGGTTTTTGATTTTCTAATTTGGTGCTATGTTAAGTTCAGGTAATCTCTTAGTGGAGACATCATATAGGTATACAGTTGACTCTTGAACCAGGAGGGTTTGTACTGTGGGAGTCCACTTACACACAGATGTTTTTCAATAAATAGAGTACCATCGTGTAAATGTATTTTCTATTCCTTATGGTTTCTTTTTCTTTTAGTTATTTCTTTTGAGAGAGAGAGGACAGAGCACGTGGGTAGGTGAGGGAAGGGTGAGAGAGAGAATCTTAAGCCGATTCACACTGCCAGAATATATCTTTCTCTTTGATATTAATTGATTTGGCTGCTAATAATTTAAAGTTTTCCAATTCTTTAGTTATTAATCTTTAAAACGTACTCAAATGCACTTTAGTGCTCGTTATAAGGGATGGTAAGCTAAATAGTTTTTAAGGTTTGTAAAATTAAAAATCATCTAACTTATTTTTTGGTCGATTTAACATATAATGAATTGTTTAGGTCCAAAAACGGACAAACTTAAGTTTATGAGTTCATACTTTTCTTCTGTCTTAGGCTAAGGCAAGTTAGTTTTCACTTCTTACAGGAAGTTACAATCCAGTGACTTGGGAACAGCTAAACATAGATTAAGAAAGTTAACAGTAAAATTGTAATTATTTTCTCATTTTTCTTTGTCTGTACTTGATTACTTAAGGATAAGGTGTTTTTACAAACATGTGAAAATCAAAACAAGGAAATTAACCATTTGTTTTTGCAACTGCAAAAAATGACTCAAGAACCAGCAATGAATAAGGAATGTGATAGGGAGAATGATATATCTCTATATTTAAGACATGCTTCTATGCAAAACTTTGAGGAAATGTGGATCAAATAAGGCAAATTAGACTGGAAAAATAGCTTAAAACTCATCACCAGTGAGTGAAAGCTGAAGTTTGGTGAAATTTGTTAACAACACAGCATTCCTACTCATCTTGAAGAAGAACCACCACGGGGTCACTCTAAGGAGGAACCAACTGAAAGGAAATACCTTCGAATTGGACAAATACTGTACTTGATTGTGAGGAAGAAGATGCATTTGGAGTGTCTGTCTCGGTAGTATTTCAGACATTTCCTGAACAAAAAGAGCCTAGCCTTGAAAATGTCATTCTCTCTCATTCATACTCTGGGTCCCCAGAATATGCTTGCCAGTCATCTTCTAAGCTTTCTTTAAATGAAAGCAAATCATCTGGGACATATAAATCAAAACCACACTGAGATATCACCTCACACCAGTCAAGAGTGGCTAAATGACCAAATCAGGAGACTATGGATGCTGGGGAGGATGTGGAGAAACAGGAACCCTCTTGCACTGTTGGTGGGAATGCAAACTGGTGCAGTCACTCTGGAAAACAGTGTGGAGGTTCCTCAAAAAATGAGAAATAGATCTACCCTATGACCCGGCAATAGCAGGTGGGTGGGTGAGGGAAGGGTGAGAGAGAGAATCTTAAGCCGATTCACACTGCCAGCATATTTCTCTCTCGGAATTTCTTTCTAGGAATTTACCCAAGGGGTACAGGAGTGCTGATGCATAGAGGCACTTGTACCCCAATGTTTATAGCAGCATTTTCAACAATCGCCAAATTTATGGAAAGAGTCTAAATGTCCATCACCCGACGAATGGATAAAGAAATTGTGCTTTATATACACAATGGAATACTACTTTGCCATGAGAAAGAATGAAATATGGCCTTTTGTAGCAACGTAGATGGAACTGGAGAGTGTGGTGCTAAGTGAAATAAGTCATACAGAGAAAGATACCATATGTTTTCACTCTTTTGTGGATCCTGAGAAACTTAACAGAAGACCATGGGGGAGGGGAAGTGAAAAAAAAAAACCTTAGAGAAGGAGAGAGCCAAACCATAAGAGACTCTTACAAACTGAGAATAAACTGAAGATTGATGGGGGATTGGAGGGAGGGGAGGGTGGGTGATGGGCACTGAGGAGGGCACCTGTTGGGATGAACTCTGGGTGTTGTATGGAAACCAATTTGACAAAAAATTTCATAATAAAGAAAAAGTAAATCAGACTATGAAAATGAGAACAAACCAGATATTGAGCATCTTTTTAACAACAATGAGGATTTTAAAAATGATATAGAAAATGAAAAAGCAAGGAACCGACTAGTTACATTTAAAGTGAAAGAAGGCCAAGTGTTTGACATGCAAATGGTAAAAAATATGGACCAAAATACCACCGATTGTAAATTAGACCTCAGTCTAGTGATTCAGAGAGCCTTTTTGATTTGTGGCTTGCCTGCTGCGATGTGATGAAACACATGGTTCAAACAAAAAAGCATGATATTTCTGCTGTCACAAACACGAGAAAACAAAACCAGTACAAGATTTTTTTTCCAGAAGCCATTATATGCAGATAATGACAGTAGTCATAACTCTACAAGTATTGATTCTGAATTAAAAATTGTGAGTTCTTCTTCAGCATCTAGTTTTCCAGCATCTGAAGTATATCTCAGTGAAGAATTACATCAAGATATGCAAAGGTTTAAGAATGAGATAGGCATGTCACAAGCAGAGTTCCTGTCTTTGGAAAGAGAGAAAGTTCAACCTCCAAAAGAATAGAGGTCCGCCTTGCTGTTACTCTTGTTTTTTCTCTTTAGCAATTATCTGATCCATTCTGATTTTCCACTCAAGAGAACAAGAGTGTGCATACAATGGAATTGTCTAAATAAGTAATTGTGTCTGGAAATAGATTATTTCTGCTATCTAACTAATAAGAGTTTAGGAAAACATTCTTATGATTTGTTTTCCTTAAAGTTTCTGTGTCAGTCTTCCAAGTAGTATATGAACTGGGAAACTAACTTAGCTATATAAGTACCATGTGACCTCATGAACCAGAATAACCGTAAAGAAACTGCTTAAAAACATAATAGGGGCGCCTGGGTGGCTCAGTCGGTTGAGCGTCCGACTTCAGCCCGGGTCACGATCTCGCGGTCCGTGAGTTCGAGCCCCGCGTCGGGCTCTGGGCTGATGGCTCAGAGCCTGGAGCCTGCTTCCGATTCTGTGTCTCCCTCTCTCTCTGCCCCTCCCCCATTCATGCTCTATCTCTCTCTGTCTCAAAAATAAATAAACGTTAAAAAAAAACATAATAATTCCAGGTTGTTTTTTTTTAATATATTGGCTTAAATATAAATTGCATTTCCATAAACAATAAAATGAGAAAGAAGTAATAACTAAGAGAAGGAATATAAACAAATGTCCCCAGCTAAAGCAATCTATTGCTTCAGTACATGTCTGTAGACTCTGGGTCTAGGGTTCTTGCTTGTCTAGCAAGACAGCAGCGGGATACAGGATTACAATGGGAGAGACAGCTAATGTCCTGGAGAACACACGAGCCCGGATTAAGGGTCCTTGCTCTGTTTTTTTAGGATCAGAAGGCTTCCAAACATGGTGATGGATGTGCACAAAGAAACAATCAATCTGTGAACAGGATCTCATGGTCATGAGGGAAAGGGGGTTTCAAGATATAAGGTGCTAGGTGTTAGGTTCAATTTAAAACAAAATCCTGGAGGCTGGCAGATTGTTGTTAACAGCTGACCTGAGGCAGCTTCTCTGTTTATCTTAGCTAGTCTAGGGGAGAAGACAGATGCTACCTCAGGATCCACAAGGCACCTTTCTTTTGCTAATTAGCTCCCCTCTGGGCATCTTCACCCTGCAGCCTACAGCCTATAGCCCTATTTACCTGTTTACCTAATTTGGTCCTTCCTTCCTGTGAAAGGAGCTTTCTGCTATAGTACTAAATTGGGGAATGTGTCCTCCTGAGTATCTAATCTTGTTTACCTCACACACCTTTGTCTTGGAGCCTTTGCCCTGCCCTCTCTATACCTAGATACCTAATATTGTTTACCCAAACTTGGGTGTGAGCATCCTATGGTTTTGTAATTTTCTATGCCTGGTTAACCCATCAGTGCAGGCTCAGGGAATTCCTAAGCTTATTGCCCACAAATATATGCAGTCTTGTCTGCTTTACTCACAATCTTGGAACTTAGAATTTCAACATGACCCCTTTGAGATAGGCTTAATAGCAGCTATTTGTATTATCACCCCTTTTTTTCACATTTTAAAAATCTCATTCTCAGATGTTTCTTTTGAGTCAAACTTTCACTTTATGTTCAATAAAGTATGATACCTTTTGGCCTGTATGATTTTTACCATGTGGGTAGCATAAACCTTCAGCAAACCTTCAGTATTTAACTCCAAGGGAGAAAACTGAGTTTTGAGATGTGTGGACTTTAGAAATAGACAAAATCTAGAGGTACCCTCCTTTAAAAGAATAAGTAGCGAATCTACTCATCCCCTATCAAGGTATTAATTTACTGTGCCAAAGTCATAATTTTCATGCATCTGACTAATTTAATGAATTTGTGGTCATTTCCCTGATTCAGCATTCAAGAATTGTATCATCTCTTTTGTTGCCATAAAATGCTAGATAATGCCACTTTAGGAACTTGGGACAAATCATTTAACCTTTTTGAGTTTTACTCACGTTATCAGTAGCAAATGGGATTAAAGGTGATCATTACTTTTATACCCTCTCCCTATAAAGTTTTATGGTTATTGAATGTGAGATTCGGAGAGCATTACTAATTTCCCAGAATTCCACCCTAACGTCCGTTTCACTTTATTCATTTTGTATTGTGGCAAACTTTGGTTCATAAATTTTAGGGGACACTGTCACTTTTTTTGAGAACCTTAGGATCCAAAAGAAAAAGAATTGTAAAAGGCAGTCAGGGAAAGAATAACTCCGTGCAGAAAGAGGAAAGCTTCCTGTTTTTGTTACTGGAGCACTTCCATGTCACATGTTTTAAATCTGGCTGTTGTGTAAAACCCAGGTGGTAAGGATAGAAAAGGACAAATTTTGTCTCTTGTCTTTTTATTTCTTTGTATCTCTTGGTCAGATGGGGTGGGTGTGGGTGGGGAATTCTCGGTAGCAAAGTGTGGATATGAATAAGAGTACAAAATTAAGAAAGCCCTTTTAGAAATTTTAGTAACTTCTGTTTTTTTTTAATTCCAATAGAAATGAAGCAGAGTTTATAAAAATTACAATTACTTGTAATGATAAACACAAAATATTTCCCTCCATTGAATTTATGACAAACTAAGTGTCAACTGATAAAATGAATGAAAAAACTTCTTTTTATTGACTAAAGTAACAATTACCTTTAGTATCAAGTTCCATTAAAGGTTGAAGAAAAAAAGAAGCACAGAGGAAGTGACATGGAAGTATCAGAAAACATACATGATGCTGCGGCTGCTGGATTAATTCCACAAAGACAGAATGGAAAAACTGATAACCATCAAATGCCTATTACAGAAATAAGGATTCTGATAGGTAAGACTATAGCAATACTTAAGTAGTAGGTAATTGTTATTTTCCTATTCAACAAACTTTTCTAGTTTGAGCTGTTCATGATGAACAAATTTCGTATTTTTCGTGGAGCTATTTCATCCTACGTGCTAATGAGAAAAATGTAAATACCAACGAGATACCATTTTTTGCAGTCATAGTGATAAATATTTTATTAAAAAAAATAACCAAAGTTAGGAAATGTGAGCAAAATGACATTCTTAGACACTGTGGCTGGATGTAATTGGTGACTCCTTTCTGAAAGGTGATTTAGCAGTGAAATTCAAAATTTCAAATATGTCGGGGCACCTGGGTGTCTCAGTTGGTTAAGCGTCCAACTTTGGCTCAGGTCATGATCTTGCACTTCACGAGCTTGAGCCTTGTGTCAGACTCCGTGCTAACGGCTCAGAGCCTGGAGGCTGCTTCAGATTCTGTGTCTCCCTCTTTGCCCCTCCCCTGCTTGTGCTCTGTCTCTGTCACTGTCAAAAATAAATAATATAACATGAAAAAAATATTTCAGGTAGGTCATCCCTTTATTCCAATGGTTTCATTGCCAGGACTGGGTCCTTCTGAAATACGTGACTTCTATAAGCAAGCGCGTGTGCCTGCACGTGCAAACACACACACACACACACACACTATAAGAGCATTTATTATATATTATTACATATACAAAATAGGATAGATATATTAAGGTTACTTATATAAATATGTTACATGCATATGTGAAGGATATTTATTATCGCATTCCCATATCAAACATTTGGAGATAGTCTAAATGTTTATTTACTTATTTTGAGAGACAGACAATGTGCACACTCGGGAGCCCAAGCATTGAGGGGGAGCAGAGACAGAGAGGGAGAGAGAGAGAATCCCAAGCAGACTCCACGTTAACAGTGCAGAGGCCAACACAGGGCTCGAGCTCACGACCACAAGATCATGACCTGAGCCAACATCAACAGTCAGATGCTCACCAGACTGAGCCACCTAGGTGCCCCAGAGATAGGCTAAATATCCATTCATTAATAAGGAAGTAAAGTTTCACTTCTATAAAGTAATGGAGTATGGGACCATTTAAAAAAATGAATTTAGGTCTATGTGTACTGATGGTTTAACAAAGTATATTTAAGGCATTTGGTTTGGTTTTATGTCATGTCTTATGCACATTTTGTTAGAATACTTTTAATATCTACTGAATTGCAAACGGAAGTTCTCTGCTACACTGGCAGTCTACCAACAAAATTGCTAGTTATTAGATTTTTGGTTTTGTTTCCCAGTGCATGAGTGCTCCAATGTTGGACCCTCAACTTAATCTGAATATTGCCAAGAGGTTTCACGTGGCAACATGTCTCATATTCTATATAAACATTTCATGACCCCTGGGCTATAAACCAAGATGCTGATAATGCAATGAATTGTTTTTATAAAGGTACCTTGCTTGCATGCCATTATCCTGCCTTTTTAGAGAACATATTTCAACATGCACCACACCAAATTTTTCAACAGTGCCTTCATGTTATACAATTTATGACAATTCAGTTTACAAAGTAGGACTATTTTCTGCATTCCCAACCCCTTTTACTTCTGTGTATAAAATTTTAATATGATTAATTACTTTGGATAGTATAAAATACCCTAGAGTTGGGTGACTTTTTAAAAATGTTTGTTTATTTTGAGAGAGAGAGAGGGAGAGCGAGCATGCACACATGAGTGGGGGAGGGGAAAAGAGAGAAGGAGAGAGAGAATCCCAAGGAGGCTCCGTGTTGTCAGTGCAGAGCTCGATGCTAGAGAACCTAGAGATCATGACCTGAGCCGAAATCAAGAGTTGGATGCTTCGTGGACTGGGCCACCCAGGTGCCCTTAGAGTTCAATAATTTTTATCAAGCACGAAATACTGCCCTTGAAACTTGGTTTTTCTGTGGTCTTTCTAAGCATGAGAAAAATGGTAATCAGCTTATATAATATGTATCTAGAAAAATTTTAAGGAGTCTTCTTATTGTATAATTTTTTGAGTTATTTAGTACCTTGGTCTGGCATTTTAAAAAAGCAAAAAAAAAAAAAAACCCCTAGTGTTACATATATGCAATTTTTAAGACTTCCAAGTATTACAAAAATTCTACCTAATCATTATGTAACAATTGAAAACTACAGCAACAATAGAAAATTAGATCAAACATGACCATTCCACTAAGCTATGAAATCCTTCAAGAGCCTTCCTCACTCTTTGATCCTGATTTCCCTCCCTCCCATCCACTCTTGAATTCATTGTAGCAATTTTCCCTCTCACTCCTCCAGAATTGTTTTTTCAAGGTTACCACCGATTTTCACTTTAATGAATCTAAACATAATTTCATACATCTCATTTTACTTAAACTTTCAGCAATATTTGACCCAATGGAAAATTCTCTCCTCCAAAATTCTGTCTCCATGTTGCTTGTAGGATATCACCTCACTCACCTGATTTTCCCACTGCCTTTCTAGTCTCTACACCTCAGCCTGATTTGCTTGTTTCTCCTCGTCCCCCACCTTTTAACCCATTGATGTCTTCCAGGAATTTGCCTTTGATTTTCCTTCTCTTGACTTTTACTATCTTGTATATTCTAATGATCCTCAAGCTTATATCTTCAGCCCGGGTCTCTCTCCATAATTCCAGGCCCGCATATCAAACTGCCTACTTGATATCTCTTTCTGGATAGCTATTGCAAACTTAACATGTCCCAAATTGAACTCCTGATATTCTTTCTTAAAATTTGCCTTTCATGTCTTTACTAATTGAGTTAATAACAGTTCTATGAGTTGCTCTGCTAAAAAACTTGGTATCATCTTTGAGTCCTGTCTTTTTTTTTCTTTTTCTTTCTCTTTTCTTTTTCTTTCTCATACACATCACATCTCATCTGTCAGCAAATCTTGTCAGGTCTTCCTTCAAATATATCCAGAATCCAAACACATCTTCCACGACCAAGAGACTATCATCTGTTGTTTCTATTGGTGTAATAGGTAACTAACTGGTCTTGTTTGTTTCTTCTTTTGTTTTTCCTCTGTTTCCGTTAATTCTAAACACATTGGATCTAGTAAAACGTAAGTTAGATTGTGTCCTTCCTCTGCTCAAACCCTAATTGCCTCCCATTTCACTCAGAGTACATGCCAAAACTCTTCCTGATGCCGACAAGGCCTTTATATGATCAGGTGTCTCCTTCTCTCTCTCTGATTTGAAGTCTTTTCTAGCCCTTTCATTCTGTCCAGCCATACTGAATTTCTCACTACTCTTTAAGTACTTCGGACATACTTTTGTACTTGCTGTTGACTCTATCTGGAATGCTTTCCCTCAGATACCTCATGGCTTGTTTTTTCTTTTTTTGTTTGTTTTTTCTTTCAGGTTTTTGCTTAAAAGTCACTTTCTCAGCAAGGCCTTTCTTGGCCATCCTGACTAGTACTTCAACTACCCTTTTCCTTATGACACATCAAAATGTGATTTCTCTGCTTTAGTTTTTCTCCTCTAATACTGTATATTTTGCTTGTGTAGCTTATTGTTATTGTATGTTTACTTCACTCATGAGTAGGATTGTTATCTGTTCATTGCCATGTCCTCAGTGCCTAGAAAATGTTATAGTCTATATAGTACTTATTCAATAATGTTTATGGAGTGAACGGAGTTTAACCTATGTGTATTGTTTTTCACATAATACTAGTACTCACTTTGACAAAGTATGGCGTGGGTTCATTCTGACAACTAAACCTGCCAGTTATATACACTTTTTGGATTTTGGGGGGCCAAATATTGTGTCTACTTGTTACTTATTCTTTTAGTTGTATTTATGTTAGTTTTATTTGTGGTGAAATGTATCAAAGGAATAGTAAACTTCCTTTATATTTATTAAGGAAACTAAAATATGGTGGCAAATTATTATAGGACTTTAAAAATTCTTGCCAAAGGATTATGAGCCTTCAATATCTGAAATAAAAAGATGAAGTTGGAATTGATCACTTACAAATAAGAGCGAGCTATGCTGGTTAGGTATAGTCTTTTCTAACAGAGCAGTCTGCTATTCTTATACAGGGTTTGGGGAAGAGTGGAGTTTAAAGATTGGGGGACTTTCAGAAAATTAAATGGTTTGTCATCATCTGAAGCACCATGCTTATTTGGGTGAGACTGTTATGGATTGGTTGGTACGCTGAAGCATGTGTATTGGAGTTATTTTTGTCCTTTATTGTCTGTCTTTCAGAAGGAAGGAGCTGAAATGGATTGGTTGGTGAGTAGGGCTAGTGGGCATTAACACATTTAAAACTGATTTGGGTGGCTTCTTGTTACCATGGCTACGTGTTAGGGTTTTTTGTTTGTTTGTTTGTTTTGTTTTGTTTTGTTTTTTCTAAGTTTGAGGTGGCTTTCACCAGATGTTTTCTACTTAAAAGTTGCTTCTATTGACTGGGTTCAAAATGAAAGTTATTTCAAATTCTATAATTACAGATTCATTTTTGAAGTTTGGGTCGAGAGGAATTGTTTGATAATTGTTTTCAGAGAGATTCTTCTTTTCTTGGATGTTATTTCCACGAGAAAATTTACCTGTATAACAGTTTTTTGGAAAAAACACAATTGCTAGGTTTTTTTTTTTGTTTTGTTTTTGGTGCTCTTCGGGGCTCATGTTTTAAGTCCTAAATAATCTGTGGGAAATTTCATTATTTTTGGAAATGTATGTAGCTGTATGGTAATAATATTCTGTTGCATGCATTTAGTCCATGAAAAAAGAATTACAATTTTCTTTTTGGTGAATCCCCCAGTATTTTCTATCAGGATTAGATATTAGGCTAAAAGTACACAAAAGTTACCAAATCTTTTTTTTTTTAAATTTTTAAACGTTTATTCATTTGGAGAGAGACAAAGTGAGAGTTGGGGAGGGGCAGAGAGAGGGGGAGACAAAGATTCTGAACCAGGCTCCAGGTTCTGGGCTGTCAGCACACAGCCCTATGTGGGGCTTGAAGCCACAAACCCTTAGATCACAAACTGAGCCAAAGTCATACACTTAACAGACTGAGCCATCCAGGTGCCGCAAACCATTTTTTTTTTAAACAAAAGCATAACTAATCAGATGATTGCTTTTTTGAGCGATAATGACATATGAGTACATTTGAATTTTTGAAGTTTTTCCAGATTTATGAGATATAAGTAGCACACATCTGTGTAACTGTAAGGTATACCTGTATTAATTTGATATACTTTTATATTGTCAAATGATTACCACAATAGTGTTAATACTTCCATCACCTCACATAATTATCATTTCTTGTTTGTGATGATCTACTCTTGTAGCAACTTTCAAATGATATGATACAGTATCGTTCACTGTAATCACCATCCTGCACATTAAATCCCAAGAATTTATTAATCTTGTAACAGGTAGTTTGCACCCTTTGACCAATATCTACCCATTTCTCACAGCCTCCTAACGCTGGCTACCACCAGTCTGTTCTGTTTTTCATGCAATTTTTTTCTAATTCCACATATAAGTCAGATCATACAGTATTTGTCTTCCTGTGTCTGACTTCTTTTCACTAAGCATAAAGCCCTCAAGTTTCACTCATTTTGTCACAAATGGCAGGTTGTTTCTTGACTATTGTAAATAAGGCTGCAATAAACATAGGGCTGCAGATATCTCTCCAAGGTAAGGATGTCCTGTCTTTAAGATATATACCCAGAAATGGGATTTTTGGCTCATATGGAGGTTCTATTTTTAGTTTGTTGAGGAGCCACCATACTGTTTTACATAGTGGCTGTCCCAATTTACAGTCTTACAGGAGTACAAGGAATTCCTTTCCTGTACATCCTTGCCAACGATATCTCTTGTCTTTTTGACAATAGCCATTTTAATAGGTCAAAGTGATAGATAAAAACTGCAGTTTTGATTTGCATTTCCCTGATGAATAGTGATATCGAGCACCTTCTTGTGTACCCTTGGCTATTTGAATATGTTCTGAGGAGAGACGTCTTTTAAGGTGCCTTGCCCAGTTTTTAATTATATTTGTTTTTAGCTGTTGAATTGTACGAATTCCTTACACATTTTAGATATTGACATTTTTCATATTTGTAGCTTGTGAATGTTTTCATCCTTTCCATAGGTTGCCTTTCCGTCATGTTGCTTGTTTCTTTTGCTGTGCAGAAACATTGTTGATTGCATTGGTTGTTTTTGCTTTTATTGCTTGTACTTTGGATGTCCTATCCTAAATCATTGGTAATATCTATGTCAAGGAGCTTTTATCCTGTTTTATTCTAGGAGTTTTATGATTTAAGATTTTATATAGAAGTCTTTATTTGCGTTTGGGTTGACTTTTGTGAGTGGTGTAAGGTAGAGGCACAGTTTTATTCTTTTGCATGTTAATATCCAGTTTTCTCATGTATTGAAGAGATTACCTTTTCTCTTTTGAGTATTTTTGGGTCTCTTAACAAGGAGACTTTATGCATGGGTTTTTAGTTGATTTTATGCATGGGTTTATTTCTGGGCTCTTGATTCTGTTTCATTCATCTATGTGTTTGTCTTTGGGCAACTTCATATGGTCTTTATTACCATAACTTTGTAATAGTTTGACACCAGCAAGTGTGATGCTTCCAGATTTGTTCTTTTTTCCTAGGAATGCTTTGGCCATTTGGGGTCTTTTTTGTTCCTTACACATTTGAGGAATGCTTTTCCTATTTCTGTGAAAAAGGTCATTGGAATTTTGACAAGGATTGCATTGACTCTGTAGGTGGTTTCAGGTAATGTGGATATTTAATGATAATAATTTTTCGAATCCATAAACAATGGAGTATCTTCCCATTTGTTTGTGTCTCTGCTATTTCTTTTACCAATGTCTTGTAGTTTTTACTCTACCTATCTTTCAGAAAATCCTTGTTAAATTTATTCCAAAGTATTTTGTTCTTTTTGATGCTTTGGGGAAGGGGATTTTTTTCCTCATATTTCTTTTTCAGCTATTTCATTGTTATTGTTTAGAAATGCAACTGATCTCTTGATGCTGATTTTGTAATTTTTTTTTAACTAAATATAATCTATTGTCAAATTGGTTTCCATACAACACCCAGTGCTCATCCCAACAGGTGCCCTTCTCAATGCCCATCACCCACTTTCCCCTCTCCCCCACCTCCTATAAACCCTTAGTTTATTCTCAGTGTTTATGAGTCTCTTATTGTTTGCCTCCCTCCATCTCTGTAACTTTTTTCCCCCGTTGCCCCCCCCACCCATGGTCTGCTGTCAAGTTTCTCAGGATCCACTTATAAGTGAAAACAGATGGTATCTGTCTTTGCCTGACTTATTTCACTTCGCATAATACCCTCCAGTTCCATCCACGTTGTTGCAAATGGCCAGATTTCACTCTTTCTCATTGCCAAGTAGTATTCCACTGTATATATAAACCACATCTTCTTTCTCCATTCGTCGGGTGATGGACATTTAGGCTCTTTCCATAATTTGGCAATTGTTGAAAGTGCTACTGTATACATTGGGGGTACATGTGCCCCTATGCATCAGCACTCCTGTATCCCTTGGGTAAATTCCCAGCAGTGCTATTGCTGGGTCATAGGGTTGTTCTATTTTTAATTATTTGAGGAGCCTCCACGCTGTTTTCCAGAGTGACTGAACCAGTTTGCATTCCCACCAACAGTGCAAGAGGGTTCCTGTTTCTCCACATCCTCCCCAGCATCTGTAGTCTCCTGATTTGTTCATTTTAGCCACTCTGACCAGCGTGAGGTGATATCTCAGTGTGGTTTTGATTTGTATTTCCCTGATGAGGAGGACGTTGAGCATCTTTCCATGTGTCTGTTGTCCATCTGGATGTCTTCTTTGGAAAAGTGTCGATTCATGTCTTCTGCCCATTTCTTCCCTGGATTATTTGTTTTGTGGATGTGGAGTTTGGTGAGTTCTTTACAGTTTCTGGATATTAGCCCTTCCTTTATCCGATATGTCATTTGCACATATCTTCTCCCATTCTGTCGGTTGCCTTTCAGTTTTGTTGATTGATTCCTTTGCAGTGCAGAAGCTTTTTATCTTGACAAGGTCCCAATAGTTCATTTTTGCTTTTAATTCCCTTGCCTTTGGAGATGTGTCAAGTAAGAAATTGCTGCGGCGGAGGTCAAAGAGGTTTTTTTCCTGCTTTCTCCTCTAGGGTTTTGATGGTTTCCTGTCTCACATGCAGGTCCTTCATCCATTTTGAGTTTATTTGTGTGTCTGGTGTAAGAAAAGTCATCTAGTTTCATTCTTCTGCATGTTGCTGTCCAGTTCTCCCAGAAGAAAGAGACTGTCTTTTTTTTTCCATGGGATACTCTTTCCTGCTTTGTCAAGGTTATTTGGCCATACATTTGTGGGTTCACCTCTGGGGTTTTTATTCTATTCCATTGGTCTGTGTGTCTGTTTTTGTGTCAATACCATACTGTCTTGATGATCACAGCTTTGTAATAGAGGCTAAAGAGACAGAGTGTGAACAGGGGAGGGGAAGAGAGAGAGAGAGAATCTAAAGCAGGCTCCAGGCTCTGAACTGTCATCACAGAGCCCAATAGGGGGCTTGAGCCACAAGCCATGAGATCATGAACTTAGCCGAAGTCAGAAGCTTAACTGACTGAGCCACCCAGGCACCCCTGCATCTTTATGTTGGTTTTGTGTCCTTCATCCTTTGAGCAGCTTTTTGGTGATATCTTCAGGATTTTCTATATATAAGAACATATCATCTGCAAACAGACAGTTTTATTTCTTCTTTTCTGATTTGGATGCCTTTTATTTCCTTTTCTTGCCTGACTGCTTTGGCTAGGACTTCCTCTATCCTGTTGAATAGGAGTGGTCAAGTGGGCAGCTTTGACTTGTGGGCAGCTTTGACTTGTTCTTGAACTTAGAGTAAAATCTTTCAGTTTTTTACCACTGCATATGGTGTTGGCTATGGGCTTATCATATTGGGCTTCATTATGCCCAGGTGTGATAATTCAGTACCCACTTTGTTGAGAGTTTTTATCATGAAAAGATGTTGAATGTTGTCAAATTCTTTTTCCTTCCATGGTGGGATGATGATACGATTTTTTTTTATCCTGTTAATGCGGTGTATCAAATGTATTTATTCGATTTGATTTCTGATGGGTAATTTTGCTGAGAAAAGTATTTTTGATTGATAGTCTTTTTTCTCTTAGCACTTTGAATATGTAATCCCACTGCCTCCTGGCATGTAAGGTTTCTGCTGAGAAATTGATTATAGCCTTATGAGGGTTCACTTGTAGTCACATAGTCTTTCCTCACTCTTTTTCATCCTTTTTACTTTGTTCTCTGCTGACTGGATAATTTGATAGCTCCTGTCTTTCAATTCACATTTTTTTTGCTTGATCCATTTCCTGTCAGTGATCACTCTTGCTTTTTTCATCTCCTTCATTATACTCTTCAGCTCCAGGATTTTTGTTGCTTTTACTATTTCCAGCTCTTTGTTAAGCTTCTCATTTTATTCATAGAGTGTTTTTCTGATTTTACTGAATTGGCTTTTTGTGTTTTTCTTGTAACTCACTGAGTTTCCTTAAAACTGCTATTTTTGAATTCTCTTTTGAATAAATTACAGATCTCCATGTGTTTCCGATTGATTACTGGAAGATTATTGTGATCCTTTAATGGTATCATATTTCCTTGATATTTTATATTCTTTGCAATTTTGCATTGCTGTCTTTGCATTTGAAGTAGCAGTCACCCCCTCAAGTCTTTAATGACTACATCTTCAGTGTGTCCAAACCTGACTTTTTTGCTCCAGTGGTATGCTGGAAATTCTCTGCAGGACACCTGGTTTTCCAAAAAAGCTCTCTCATCCACGGGTGATTATCTTAGAGAATGTTTTCTAGGGAGGGACTCTCATATGTGGCTGAGAGGGAGGGGCTGGAGGCACTTTATGGACTATTGCTAGGTCCACAGATTAGACTGTAGTATGTCTGCCTGTTACCTGATACACGGGTAGGTAAGAATTTTCCTTGGTCCCTTGGAATAAGGTGCTAGATTCCCACAGCTCCTGCAAAGGCAGTTTTGCCCATGAGTGGATAAGATGCCAGTTGGTTGTAGGTGGGAGACGCAACAAGGTACATCTTATTCAGCTATGATACTGATATTGCTCTGACATATGGGTATTTTAAAAGTAGTTTATCACCTAAGATATTTCCCTGATTTCTTCTTTCATGTTATATGGACCTCATGCTACTTTAAAACTTTGTTGAAATTAAGCATTCTTATATTTAAAAGCAAAGCCAAAAATATAGCACAAATCTGTTATTACTCCCATGTCTAAGAGTCACTGCCTTTAGGCAATGAACTCTAAATTTTTAGTGTAACCTTCTTCAGAATTTCTTTCCTGACTGATCTCTTACTACTTGCTTCCATGTATTTTATGCTTTTTTTTCCAAATTCCTAAAAGCTTATACTTTTTCCTTTCAAGGCACCTAGATGCCATCTCTGTAACCTTTGTGCTCACATTCTAATCTCTAAGAAAATGGTTTTCTTTCTTCCCTGGTGACCTCTGCTGTTTATTTTCCCTCTTCAGTAAAGCCTTTCTTGTCCTCACTTACAGCTTTTCACATGTCAACTCTTACAAATCACATTGTATTCTAATTGTATATTTATCTGTGTTTGAAGCAACAGATGAGTATTTCCTTGTGTATGGTTGGTACTTCAGCACTGTTCTCTGAATTAATCAAATTAAGTCAGAAGGGTAAAATTCAGAACTTGATTAAAATTGTCTTTTTATTCTTTATCAGTAAAATTATTAGAAAACATTGGGTTTTTTATGGCTTTTTAATGGCTTTGTTTTTTTAAGGAAGGAACCTGGTTTACATATGAAGAAGTTAAAGAAAGGTGAAAATGAAAAAGGGACATCAAAAGGATCTGAGATCACACCAGTGTTGCAGAAGGCAGATTCCCTAACTGGTGGTCCACTACAAAAGAATGATGGCAGCCATTTCAGTGAAAAGGATCAGCATGAAAGCAGGTAAAATCTATAAATTCTTTATGTGCCTGTGAAGGAATTTTAGCAGTGATTACCGTTTGTGGAAATAAAATGCTGTAGTGTAGGTAGGTCCAAGCTAAAGCAAGAAATACTCAACATATCAAACACACTGCTTGAAAAGTTATGATGAGGGTAAGTGACCTTGTCAAGGAGCAGTTTCAGTAGTCACCACGAAAGCATGGAAGATGACTAAGTGTAAACAACTCCTTAGAGCATTTTAATTGGGAAAGGTAATAGAGAAATGGATAACTGAAAAAGAATGTGAATTGCAAAGGCATTTTCTTTCTCTTTTTATTTTAAGATGGGAGCTTTTTAGAGTATGTATTCTGTTGGAAATGATCAATAGAGATAGACATGGTTAGTTAATTTAATTTTGCTTGCGTTTCCAAACAGGAAGTTTGTTGATTGTATTACATTATCTTTTAAAGATTATAGTAATTGTCTTTAGTACTCTTATTCATGTAATTTTGTGGAAGAAGTTGGTTTATTCTGAATTGGTTCCACAATGAGGTATTCTCATATAATTGAATGTGCAGATTTAAAAATATATATGTATGTATGCAAGTATGTATACATATATATATATACATACACACACATATATATGGCTGTATAAGTTCTATATGTATATATAAATATATGTGTATGAGTTCTATATCTATATATAACTGTATACACACACACACACTTATCATAAATGTATGCAAACATTGAGGTCATTCTGAATAAAACTAATCCTTCCTTGATGATTTTAGATATCCAGTGCCTTTGATAGTATCACAAATAGCTATGATTTTGTTAGGGACTTTAAAGTATCTGGTTCTATTAAGTTAATATTTATTTAGATTCTGGGGAAAGGGGAAGATTTTGTTTATTTACAATTGGAAAAGAAACTAGTAATCCATAACAGATTATTCCTTTTGGACTAGAGAGCTCTAAATTACAAAAACCATCCTTCCTGTACCAACAGTGCCATTGACACAGATTGTATGCTCAATAAGTATGTGTTGAATGTGGGAATAAACAGTTGAATGAATGATTGAATAAATGAATGAATGCCTGTTGAGGAACTTCTCTAGAAGAAGCAAATCTTTAGTTTATTGAAAGTAGATTTCCCATCTTGCCAAGTATAAAGTCTTAAAAAATGTGTAAGATTCAGAAATTATTATGTATCACTATAGCTAGAAATCGAATCATAATATAGATTCATTTGCTGTCATATTAGTTAGAAACACTGGAGTATTACTGTAACCACATAGTATAAAACACATGCTTTGAAGGCACATTCCTGGGTTTGAATTGAGGGTCTGTTCTTGGCCAGTGATTAGGGCTTCTTGGGCAAGTCACTTCGACTTTCTGTGCCTCATTTTCTTCCTGTGTAAAATACCTAATATAATAACCTACTTCATAGGATTGTTGTGGGACTTCAAATACCTTGAAGTGGTCATAGTAATGCCTAGAGAGTAGTTGCATAGTGAGTCTTCAACACGTTAATATCATGATTGTTAAAAAGGGGTTCTTTCATATAGGGACTTAACTTGCACTTTCCAAGTAGGTTTTAGTGCCACTAAAAGCTTATTTTTAGTGAAATGACAACAGAAACAATGGTATCATTCCTATCAAATAATGCAAGTAGCATTAGGATTTTCCTTTGCTTTTGTTAGTTTTTATCTAACTTTAGTACTTTGTTGTGCTCGCTTCAGCAGCACATATACTACAACTGGATACACCTAATCCTTTGTTAATATTAGCAGTAGTATATTTTCTATGTTGTTTGATGTTACTTTGTTGTTTAATCTCCTTTGTAGAAAATTAGTTTCAAATGCAGAGATTTTATATCAGAAACAATAGGTTTAGATATGCTTTGTATTTTAAGTATTTAATATTTGCCTGGAAAAAATTGTTAGGTTTTTTCAGACCTGCAAAGAACATTTCTAAGAAAAAGAAAAAGGTCAAAAAAAATAGACAATGTAATTTTATTTTATTAATTATTTATTTTATTTTTTATTATATTATTTTGATATATATTTGTTAGGAATATTCAGCGGCAAAAAATTACTTTATGAAAGATGTAGTGAAAAAATAGAAAATCTTTCTTTGTTGTAGAGACATTTGCTGTGAAAAAGTTACATAGAAATACTAGCTATGGATAACAGTGTCTTTTTGATAAAAATCCGTTCTTTTAAAAAGTCTCTGTGGTTTCACTTTTAAATGTTTATTCACTTATTTTTAAAATGTATTTTGAGAGAGAGCACGCACAAGTGGGGGGAGGGGCCGAGGGAGAGGGGGAGAGAGAATCCCAAGCAGGCTCCATGCTGTCATTGTGGAGGTCAACGTGGGACTCAAACTCAGTACCCTGAGGTCATGACCTGAGCCAAAATGGAGTCGGATGCTCAACCATCTGAGCCACTCAGGTGCCCATGTTTTTGCTTTTATAAAAAGATGGGTATTTATCACTTCTCTACACCTAGTATATTTTATAAATATTTGGGGGACAATTTGAAATGGTATTATTCATTGGTAGGTCAAAAAGCAAATTACTTCTATGGATGACCTTGTCGACTTCATTCAGTCATCTGAAACAGCTTCAGAGCATTGTGAGTTGCCTTACTCTAAGAACTTCATGTTGCTGATTGAACAACTTGGCATGGATTGTAAAGATAGGAAGCCTTTTTAGGTATAT
>NW_026057848.1:0-19403 GCF_023721935.1 Panthera uncia
AAAACAAGCAAACAAAAAACCAAGCAGAGAGCAAAAACACACAAACACACAAACAAAACCCAAAAACAAAAAAACCCCCAGAAACACCAGCTACAAATAAACAACAGGGTGGAGGTGGTGCTGATGGAAGACACCTTATCCCATAAAAAGACAGAAATGACAGGGGCAGGGAAAAATAAAAAATAAAAATTGACCATCCAGGGAAACTATATGGCTTAATCCAGAGAGAGAGAAAGGAAAATAAAGAAGGAGGTGTGGAACATTTATCAAGAGAATGGAGTAAATATGTCTGCTTAAACAAACCAACAACCCAGTAGAGGAGGGAAAAGATAAGAAGGAGAAAAGGAAGGAAGATATATTTATAAGAATTGTTGGAGAATTAAACCAGGCAATGAAACGGTGCTGGTCTGGAGGAGGCGCTGTCTGTTTCATCAGTGTCAACCCTCCTCCAGTAGGTAAGCAGTTACCAGGCGGAGGGGGGTGGTTTAGTGTAGGCTGATCCCGCCTCTACTGTGGGCCTGCTCTCCAATACCTGAAGCCCCACCTTGGTGGTGATGGGGAGAAAAATGGCAACACCTCAATCTTTCCTCCAAGAACCAGGTGTCCCAAACCACTGTATTCAAGCAGTCCTCACTGTGGTGTGGTAGTAAACTAGGCCGTTTGTCCTGCTCAGCCTACTCCAGTGCTCTGGTGCTTGGCCTGGATTCAAACTCCACTCTGTGCACCCAGGTATTGGAGGAGTGCCTCTCCATGCCGCCTGATATATGGTCCTTGGCTGGTGGACACAGGCAGGCTTTGTCCCGTCCCAAACCACTCTGGGGAGGGGATAACTTTCTCCTACTTCAGAATGTGTCCCCGACCTATCCACCAAACCCAGGGCTGGCTCCCCTCCTCCCCAGGTGCGTGATATGGGTAGCTGGCCCCAGTCCAGAGAAAGCCCCTCAGAGATTGGATCTTTCTCTGTCCTGGTCAGTGGTTTTTCTTTTTTCCAGATACAGTCCTATGTTTTCCCAGTCTCTCTTTCTCTTCCCTTTTTCTCTCCACAGAAGGGATCCTTCACCTCCTTTCATTTTATCTCTTCCAGTTCACAATCACTCACCTATGGCCCCCGTCATGTTGTGCCAGTGGGTCCCTGGAAGTGGCTGTCTCTTTGTGTCCTGGACTCTCAGAGTTAAAAATCCTTTAGCTTCAACACTGCTTTGTTTTAGAGATGAGGGAAATTCAAATCCCCCTACTTCTCTGCCATGTTGGCCCCCTCCCTGTTTATCAATTTAAATCCAATATTAACATGTAAATACCTGTGCCTTTTCATCTAGAAACTAAATTACTAGCAGGGGAATCAGGGAAAGTCGCTTACCCTGAATCTTGGTATATCATCTATAATACGCTGAAGTTACCTCAAACTCAAGAGCCATTGATCAGGATTAAATAAAATTAAATTCTGGTACAAATCTTGACAGAAGTCAGATTAAAACCAGTGAATATAGCCAACAAAAGTTGATAGCTCTGTATTCTCCTTCATGTATAGACCTTATTCACAGACAAGACTTGTTTCTCCAACTCAATAAAAACTTGATTGTTCACCTGTGTATATTTGTAGCATAAAAAAAAAATCAAGGTGGTGAAAATCTGTAAATGGTCTGTAAATAGATCGCTGACTTATTTAATTGGACTAAATCAAAATGAAAGGGGAAATATCTAACTAATTTTGTAAATGAAAACATATTATTACTTTAGACCTTGAAACAGGTATTTGGACATCTGAGTGGCTCAATTGGTTAAGCAGCCACACCTTGATTTCTGCTCAGGTCATGATCTCATGGTTTGTGAATTTGAGCCCCAGATTGGACTCTGTGCCTACAGCATGGAGCCTGCTTCAGGTCCTCTGTCTCTCTCTTTCTGTCCCTCCTCCTTTCACTTTCACTCTCTCTTTCTCAAAAATAATTAAATGTTAAAAAAAGAACATATATTCAATGGCTGAGGTTGCTCAGATGCAATATTTCCTTAAGTTATATCACTTATAGTTTATTAATCTTAAACCATAATTTGTAAATTGGGCCACTGTGAATGAGACTCTGCTCCCTTTCTACGTCATCACTCATTCTTTCTGTCCTCTTATGCTCTCATCACAGTTACATACCACTTTATGTTTGGTAACATGAGTTGATGGTATTGTTTCATCTTCTATAAATTAATGGTTTTATATAGAAATATAACATTATTGAAAACTTTATACAATTTTATTGATTATTGCTAAATACATGTCTTCTACTTAATCACTGTAATTCTCTAAAGAAATTTAAGATTATAACTTTTTGGATGATATTAAGAATTATCAAGAAATTGTCCACAAGAAGATGGAATTTTCCAAGAAATCCTTTAATGCATCATTTATCCTTTATTCTTCTGTGTTCTTTGCATTGTATTTAAGTATTATACCTCATATATAACAATTCTGTGAATTTTGTTTATGATATTCACTCCTCAGTTATTATGTCATATGCATTTTTAGGAAAATCCATATGCATAAGTTGAATTCTATTAATTCTTAATTATCTTATATTTTATTTTAATTTCAAACTATTATATTTTGTTTCTGTTTTTGTTTTCTTTCTGGTCAATTTTCTCCAACTTATCTTTTGAAAATTTTAATAAATCTATTGTATTAATTATTATATTTTTAATTTCAAGAAGTCCTTTATTGTTATCTGACACTTTTTTTATATATAATACATAATATTTCTACTGGAGATTTAACAACTTCTAATAGTATTCTGAGTTCCTTGCTAATAGTATTCCATCTTGAAGAGAATGTCTCCATGCATTCCAACTAAGAAGACTCTCAGGACAACATTTCTCCTTCTCTTTTAAAATGAAAAGTCCTGAACTCTTATGGCAATTTATAAGGGTTAGAAAAACATCTAAGTCCTATTAATTTAATGTGTAAATATTTTCTATTATAATTTTATGCAGATTTTGAAAATATTTACAAGAAAATGTTTATCACCTGAATCTTGCATTTTGGGGACATGGAATGTGATTTCTTTTTCTTTTTACCATTTTTACTATATTATTACTGAAGTGTACTTGACACACTATGTTACATTAGTTTCAAGTGTACAACATAGTGATTTGGAAAATCTATGTTATGTTAACTCACGACACGTGTAACTACCATTTGTCAACATGCAATTCTATTACAATACCACTGACTCTATTCTCTATGCTATACCTTTCATCACTGTGACTTATTTACTCCATAATTGAAAGCCACTTCCTCCCACTCCCCTTCACTCCTTTTTACCCATCCTCCACTCACCTTCTTTCTAGCAACAACCAGGATTTTTTCCATATTTGTGGGTCTCTTTCTGTTTTTTTTTCTTTGTTTTGTTTCTAGATTTCACATATAAGTGAAACTATATGGTATTTTTTTCTTTTACTGTCTGATTTATTTCGCTTAGCATAATATCCTCTAGGTCTATTAATATTGTTTCAAATGACAAAATATCATCCTTTTTATGGCTAAGTAATGTCTCATTGTATCTATATACCATATCTTCTTTATCCATTTATTTATTGATGGACACTTACATTGCTTCAAATCTTGGTATTATAAATAATGCTGTAACAAACATAGGACAAGGGGTGTACATAGTTTTTTGAATTAGCAGTTTTGTTTACATTGGGTGAATACACAGTAGTGGAATTACTGTATCACATGTTATCTCTATTCTTAACGTTTTGAGAAACTTCCATACTTTTCCACAGTAGCTGTACCAGCTTACCTACCCACGAGAAGTGAACAAAATCCCTATTTCTTCTAATTCTCACCAACACTGGTTATCTCCTGTCTTCTCGATTATTGCCATTCTGACAGGTTTAAGGTAGTATCTCATTACGATTTTTATTTGCATGTCATTGATGATTAGTGATGTTGAGAAGCTTTTCATGTGTTAGCCATCTGTATATTTCTTTGGAAAAAAATGGCTATTCAGGTTCTCAGCTTAATTGTAATTAGATTCTTTCTTTTAGTGTTGAGTTTTATAGCTTCTTACAAATTTTATATACTAACCTCTTACTGTATATATTATTTGTAAATATCTTCTCCCATTCTGTAGGTTGACTTTTAGTTTCATTGATGGTTTCTTTGATGTGCAAAAGCTTTTTATTTCAGTGTAGTCCCAATATTTTATTTTTGTTTCTGTTTCCCTTGCCTGAAAAGACATCCTAGAAAAATGTTGTGAAGGTTGATGTTAGAGATCTTAAAGAAATTTAAGATGTTAGAGATTACTGCCTATATTTTCTTATAATAATATTATGAATTCAGGTCTAAAGTTTGTGCATTTGAGCCATTTTTAGTTAAGTTTTGGGGCACCTGGGTGGCTCAGTCAGTTGTGCATCTGACTTCAGCTCAGGTCATGACCTCACAGTCATGATCTCACAGTGGGTTTGGGCCCTGCATCGGGCTCTGTGCTGACAGCTCAGAGCCTGAAGTCTGCTTTGGATTCTGTGTCTCCCTCTCTCTATGCCCCTCCCCTGTTCATGCTCTGTCTTTCTCTGTCTCAAAAATAAATAAAAACATTAAAAAATTTAAAAAATTTGTGTACAATATAAGAAAATGGTCAAGTTACATTATTTTTCATGTAGCTGTCCAGTATTTCTACAACCATTTATTGAAGAAACTGTCATATTTTTATTACTTTTATTTTTTAACATTTATTTATTTATGAGTGATAGAGACAGCATGAGCAGAGGGAGGGAAGAGAGAGAGGAAGACACAGAATCCAAAGCAGTCTCTGAGTGGTCAGCACAGAGCCTGATGCAGGGTTCAAACTCACAAACCAGGAGATCATGACCTGAGCCAAAGTCGGGCACTCAACCTACTGAGCCACCAAGGGGCCCCTTGAAGATATTTTCTTTACCCCATTGTATATTCTTCCTTACTTTTTCATATATTAATTGAACATATTTTCATGGGTTTATTTCTGGACTGTCCTTTTCTGCTCAATTAATCTATATGTCCATTTTTGTGTCAGGAATTTACTGTTTTGATTATTATAACTTTGTGGTATATCATGAAATCTGAGATTATAATACCTCACACTTATTCTTCTTTCTCAAGATTTCTTTGTATATTCAAACCACTCTTTGTATGAGTGGTTCCATACAAATTTTGAAATTATTTCTTATGGTACTGTGAAATGTTATCGGTGCTTTCATAAGAATTACATTGAATCTATAGATTGCATTGAATAGCATGGGCATTTTAACAATACACAATTTTCTAATCCGTTAGGATGGAATATTATTCCACTTGTTTGTGTTATCTTTAATTTCTTTCATCAATATTTTATAGTTTTGAGAATATACTTCTTTCACCTCCTTGGTTCAGTTTTTTCCTAGATATTATATTCTTGGTGCAGTTGTACATTAAACTGTTTTCTTAAATTCTCTTTTTGCTACTTCTTTATTAGTGTCTAGAACCTAACTTATTTCTGTTCATTAACCATATATCTTCCAAGTTTACTGATATATATATATATATATATATATACACACACATATATATATGTGTGTACACATATACACACATATATATACACACACATATATATACACATATACCTTTAAAAGGTTTAAAAGAGACTATTGTTCATAGTGTATTCCCAGTCCTACTTATGTACCTGTTGATAAATGTATGTTGTTTCCACTTACCTTCCTTTGCTCACATTTTTCCTTTTCTTTTTTGTCTTAAGCTCATGCTTGATTGATTGGTCATGTGTTATTTTTTTTCCTTTTTTCTTCTTCTCCCCCCATGCTGTTTAACGTATTTTTTTTTATGTTTTTAAGGTTTATTTATTTTTGAGATGAGAGAGAGACAGAGTGCAATTGGGGTAGGGGCAGAGACAGAGGGAGACACAGAATCCAAAGCATGCTGCAGGCTCCGAGCTGTCAACACAGAGCTCAATGTGGGGCTGAAACCCACAAACCGTGAGATCATGCTCATGAGGCTGAAGGTGGATGCTGAACTGACTGTGCCACATACGTGTTCCCCGCACCATGCTCGTTTTTAATGGTTTACCCCTACCCTAATTTGTCCTTGCAGAAACTATTTCTTTAGTGTCTGTCCTTTTAGTACATCATTTCTGTCAACTCCATTGTCAACATATTGGTTATGGAATTCTACTGTGTGTGGTTTCCATCCATGACTCATCGCCCCACAAGGTTTATTATTCTTTTTTTCTCTTTCTTGGAAGGAGCTGAGCTAAATGTTTTTGTAATGTTTGTATTTCTCTTGGAAAGGGAGGGAGAGAGAGAAAGAATGAGCAAGTGCTAGTTGTTGTGATCTGAAAATATGCAAGGTATGATCTCAGTCCTTTTATATCTGTGGAGGGCTGTTTCGTGACCCAGGATGTCACTTATATTGGAGAATGTTCTATGTGCACTTAAGAAGTATGTGCATTCTACTGCAGTTGGATGAAAAGATCTCAAGATATCGGTGTTGATACTCATGTATATAAATGTATATATTAGGCCAATATATATCTATGTATATCTGAATACATCTGGTCCAATGACACATTGGATCTGTGTGTCCTTACTGATTTTCTGCCTTGACGATCCACCTATTGCCATGAGTGGAGTCTTAAATTCGTCTACAATCATGGTATTTTAGTGTATACATTTAATCATGTTTGTGATTAATCGATTCATATGTGTGGGCATTTCACTTTGGGGGCATAAACATTTGCAATTGTTAGCTCCTCTTGATGGATAGACCCCTTAATTATGATCCAATGCCCTTCTGAATCTGTTACTACAGCCTTTGGTTTAAAATCTAGTCTTTCTGGTGGAAGTGTGGCAACTCCAGCTTTCTTTTGACTTCTAGTAGCATGGTAGGTGGTTCCCCATACCTTCCCTTTGAATCTGGAAGTGTCCTGGGGTCTAAAATCAGTGTCTTGTTGATGACATATAGATGGATCTTGTTCTTTGGTTTTGTTTTTGTGTTTTATCCATTGTGATTCCCTGTGTCTTTTGATTGGGGCATTGAGTCCATTCACATTCAGAGTGATTAGTTAAAGATATGGATTTAGTGTCATTGTGTTATCTGAAGGTTTCATGCTTTTGGTGAGGCCTCTGGTCCTTTGTAGTGTCTGCTGCTTTCCACTCACAGAGTCGCCCCATAGGATCTCCTGCAGGGCTGCTTTACTGGTCATGAGCTCCATTAGGTTTTGTTTGTCTTGGAAAGCCTTTCTCTCTCTTTCTATTCTAAATGGTAGCCTTGCTGGGGAAAGGATTCTTTGCTGCATATGTTCCCATTCAGCACATTGACCATTTCCTACCCTTCCCTTCTGCCCTGCCAAGTTTCTTTGGACAGGTCTGCTGCTACCTTTATGTGTCTTCCCTTGTTGATTAAGACCCGTTTGTCCCTAGATGCTTTCAGAATTCTCTCTTTATCTTTGTATTTTTCCGGTTTTGCTATGACATGTCACTGTGTTGACCTGGTTTTGGTGACTTGGAAGGGAATTCTGTGTGCTGCCAGGACTTGGATGCCTGTTGCCTTCCCCAGATGAGAGCATCTCTCAGCTATAAGTTGTTCAAATAAACCTTCTGCCCCTTTCCCTCACTCTTCTTCTTCTGGGACTCCTAGGATGTGGCTAATATTTCATCTCACCGAATCACTTAGGTCTCTAATACCTGCCTCGTGGTCTAGTAATTTCTTTCTTTCCTTTCTCTGCTTCATCTTTGTCCACAATTGTATCTTCCGTTTCACTGATTCTGTATGCTGCTTCTCCCATCCTTGCTGTCACTGCATCTAGTTTATTTTGTATCTCGTTTACACCATTTCATTTTCAGCATTCATCTTGACGATTCCTTAGGTCCTTGATCTCCGAAGCAGTAGATTGTCTTCTGTCTTCTATGCTTGATTTCATGCGCAACTATGCGTCTTATGAGTGTTATTCCAAAAACGTGCTCAGATATATTTTTCTGTCTCTTTTGAGCACTTCTCTGGCTGTCCTTTCTTCCCGGAATTCTTTTTGAGGAGAATTCTTCCATTCGTCGCTTTGGCTAGATTCCTGCCCTTTATGTGTGTGTGTGTGTGTGTGTGTGTGTGTGTGTTTATAATATTTTCTTTTTTTTAAATTTTTTTAAAGTTTATTTATTTTTGAGACAGAGAAAGACAGAGCATGAACAGGGGAGGGGCAGAGAGAGAGGGAGACACAGAATCTGAAACAGGCTCCAGGCTCTGAGCGGTCAGCACAGAGCCCGACGCAGGGCTTGAACTCACGGACCGTGAGATCATGACCTGAGCTGAAGTTGGCCACTTAACCGACTGAGCCACCCAGGCACCCCTACCCTTTATGTGTTTTAATAGCTTGTTCTGTGTGCCACACCTGCGAGTACTACTATATTAAAAAGAGCTCCAACACTGTCCAGGGCCTGGCAGTTGAACAAATGGTTTTGGAATGTGTTGTGTGCACTCCTTTGGTGCATCTTTGGCTGCTTTTCTGGCTACTTGGAGTGGTCCTTTGGGTCTTCCACCAGGTGTGCTTTGATTTGTTTGTTGAAGTAATCTTGGAAAAAAGGAGAAGAGGGTGGTGAAGAATCCTTAGCCCAAACAAAGAGAGAAATGACTGGAGTTCAAAAAAAGACCAGGCAGTGACTCAAAGGAGCTATAGGGATTAATCCAGAAAGAGAGGGAAGAAAATGAAGAAGGACATCTGGAAAAGTATAGAGAAAATGCCCGATCCAACAAACAAACAAACAACCATACCAGAAGAACAAAGTGAAAATATAAATATATATAAATAGCTTTGATTCACAGTCCAACCGAGACTACTAGGCTGATTCCAAAGGGAGAAGAGGAAAGAGGAGAGTAGAAAGAGAAAAAAGGGAAAAGAGAAGAAAGAGAAAGCAAAGGAAAGAAAAGATGGGCGCCTGGGTGGCTCAGTTGGTGAAGCGTCCAACTCTTGAATTTGGCTCAGGTCATGTTTCGCTGTAAGTGGGTTTGTAACCCCCATCAGGCTCTGCAGTGAGAGTGTGGATCTTGCTCGGATTCTTTCTCTCTCCCTCTCTCTGCACCTCTCCTGCTTGATCACTCACTTTCTCAAAACGAAGAAATAAACATTAAAAAAGAGAAGAAACGATAAAAATAATAATAATTCAAATGAAAACAAAGATAGAAAAGCAGAGGAGAGTTGTCTACTGGTGCGTGGGACAGGTGGTTGTGCTGGTCTAGGGGAGGGGCTGTCTGGTCCCATCAGTGTCAGTCTCACTCCCATAGAGAAGCAGTTACGAGGCACAGAGAGCCAGGGTTCGGTGTAATGGGCCTGCCTCCACGGAGGCTCACTGTCCATTCCCTGAAGCCCCACGATGTTGGTCATGGGGAGAGAAATGGCGACACCCCAATCTCTCCTGCCCACACGAGGTGTCTCAAAACTCACTGTTTACACCGTCCTCACAGAATATCCTGGGTGGCCGGCTTGCCTTGCTGCACAGTCTCCCGTGCTCCCAGAGCACTGAGCTGGGATTCAAAACCCTATAGGTTCCCACTTTTCTCAGACATGGTTTTGGAGTAGCACCACTCTGCCCAGTTGACAAAGGGCCTCTGGCTCGTGCCTGCAGGATATTTTTCCCTTGGGCCGGGCAATATCTCCCCTTTCCAACATACTCTAGGTGTTCTCTCCCAGTGTTGACCTGAGAGCCTAGGGGCGGCTCCCTCCCCACCAGGCATGGGAGGTGGCAGCTCTTTTCTAGAGAAAGTCTGGAAACCTTGAAAATTCTGTTTTTTAGCTTCTAAGGCTGTTTTGCAAAGTAGAATTGGCTCTCTGGTCCTCTCCTTGGTGTGTGGTCTGGACAGGTTTTCTCATATCCAAATGCACTTCCCACAGCCTCTCTCTCTATCTTCCTTTCATTTCTCCACCAAAGGGATTCCCCCACTCCATGCCTGTGGGGACCATTTTACTTCTCCCAATCTGCATACACACCTCTGTCCCGCCAAGCTGTGTCTTTGCACCTGTGGAGATTTTTCTGTCCCTCTACAGCCTGTATTCCTGGTATTCCAAGTGTTGTGACCTCAATACTTTTGTGTTTGAGGGTCAAGGGAAATTCTGATCCCTCTCCTCTGCCATCTTTACTCCTCCCGCCTCCTTTTACTTTCCTTTTCACAATTTCACACTTCTCTGTAGGTTTGCATTATTATATCAGTTTAATATGTTTTATAGATATTTATGATGGTCTTTTCTTACATGAAGTGTATTGATCTGAATTTTCTGTCTTTTTCTTTTTTAAAGTTTATTCATGTATTAATTGGAGAGAGAGACAAAGAGAGCACAAGTGGAGAGGGGCACAGAGACAGAGGGAGAGAGAGAAATTCCCAAGCAGACCCTGCACTGTCAGCGCAGAACCAGATGAGGGGTTTGAACCCATGAACTGCGAGATCATGACCTGTTCCAAAATCAAGAGTCAGGTGCTAACTGAAAGAGGCATTTAGGCGGCTCTAACATTTTCTTTGGTAGTCCCCTGGGTACTTTCAATTTAATATGCCTTAGTTTAAAAACATTGTTTCTGACCCTTTCCCTTTCCTCTTCCCTGACTCTTTGTAATCTGCTCTGTCATTCGTGTTCCCTAGCCTAATAAATAGCAGCCCTGGAACAGGAAACGTCCTGGACTCCGAACTTCCCTGAAATCACCGCATCCAGTCACTCACCACATTCGATATTTTGTACCTGCTTACCATTTTTCATATGTTATTCCTGTAATTCACTCGCTCACCTATAATTTTGCAGTACTCTTCTGCTTTTGCTTCCTTTACGTTCATCCTACATTGCTGCCAGAGTGACCTTTCTAAAATATACTTGTGATGATGTCACTCCTCTGCTTATTCATGCTTATTCAATGGATCCCCATTAACTGAAGGTGTAAATTCAGGTTCTAGCATAACACTGCTCTATTTTTTTTTTTTGGTTTCGTCCTGATGTTCCAGTAAATCTCTCTATCTATCCCATTCCCAATAACTCTGTTCCAGTTTTGCCATATTGCATAGGTCTTGTCACTTACAATATTATTTCATACTTGATCCTTTAGCCATTATATAATGCCCTTCACACCCTCCCTGTGCACTTTGTCTGTCTTTTAAGATACAGCCCTATCTTCCCAACGTTTGCTCAGCTTCCCAAATGTAAGTGTTTTCTCCTTTGTGCGTTCACTGTACATTATTCACTTCCCTTGCAGAACTAGTGGATGCTATTTTTTATGCCCTTACCTGTTTTCATGCATGTCTACTGCTACTAGCATATAGAACAGACTCTGTCTTTTACTTATATTTCCAGCTCTTTCCCGAATCATGGCTGTGACTTGACAGATACAGTATGTGCTTGTCTTTCTGAGTGGATGAGTGCGTGACCAAATGAATTAATGTGATATTTTTCTGAAGTTGGTTTTTTGTTTTGTGCTGTTTTTCTAGGAAGGAACAGCAAAGTCAGCAATGGAAGCAAAGGAAGATGGTGTTGGTATTATTGAAAATGTGCCACCCGAGCAAACAGTTAATGACAGTTTGACTTCTGCTGGTGGAGTGCATTAAAATTACAGAAGTGGTAAGCTAGTGAATCTCTGTGAGTTGTTTTCCTATGACTAAATGATAGTATTAAAAAAATCTGGAAGTATGTAGATTCAAATATATTATCTTTTTATCATGAAGATATTTTTCTGTTGCTATCTCTCTTTAGAAGTATCCCAAGTACTACCCCTTTTTACTTATGGAAAATCTTGAACCCCCTGAACATCTTTTCTGCTATTTCTTTTATTTTATTGAAATATTCATGAATGGAGATAGACTTGTGTATGTGTTTGAAATTCATAGTAACATGTTTTCATTAATTTATCTGTGACCCTGTTCTGTAGATATCATGTCAGCATTAGAATTAGAAGAGGAAGATGTAGAATCACCTTCTCTTCCTGAGGTACTGTCTTCTTCTTATTTTTAAGTATAAGCATGGAGTGATGCTAAAACATCCAAGAGATGCTTCGACTTTGACCTTTGAATGATTAAAATAACATCGCAGTCATACTTGTAGTAATATAAGTAAAGTAATGATGACCTATTCTAAGGTGACAACTCGGGAAGGAGGTAAAAAAAGTCCTGATTTCTTAGGCCCAGGCAGCTGATGCATAATGCTACAAGCACTGTATTTATAATCAAAGACATGCTAGCATCTTGGTTCCAACACTTCCTAGCTGTGGGATCTTGGAAAAACTTGTTTGAAGGTCAAAGACATCGTTCCTAAAAATGGCACCAATACCCACCTCTTGGTTATGCGTAATGAACAAATGTGGCAACGTTTTGTAACCTGTAAAGGGTGCTATAGAAATAGAAGACAATATGATCACAGTGGCTTTTAGTGACTTACTAAATATTGAGCATAGTTTTTTTTGGTGAATGTTTGTTTATTGTTCAGAGGGGGGTGGGGGCACAGAGGATCCGAAGCAGGCTCTGCACTGAGAGCAAGGAGCCCAATGCAGGGCTTGAACTCATGAACTGTGAGAACATGAGCTGAGCCAAAGTTGGGCGCCTAATCAACTAAATTACCCAGGCCCCCCAAGAATATTTGTTTTAAATGTGAAGATGTCTGAAGGCCAATAAAATGGCCGTAGCGTTCAGAAAAGAATGGGAAAGTAGGAATGGGTTTTTGATTTTCTAATTTGGTGCTATGTTAACTTCCGGTAATCTCTTAGTGGAGACATCATATAGGTATACAGTTGACCCTTGAACCAGGTGGGTTTGGACTGTGGGAGTCCACTTACACACAGATATTTTTCAATAAATAGAGTACCATCGTGTAAATGTATTTTCTGTTAATTATGGTTTCTTTTTCTTTTAATTCTTTCTTTTGAGAGAGGGAGTGAGGACAGAGCAGGTAGGTAGGTGAGGGCAGGGTGAGAGAGAGAATCTTAAGCTGATTCACACTGCCAGCATATTTCTTTCTCTTTGATATTGATTGATTTGGCTGCTAATAATTTAAAGTTTTCCAATTGTCTAGTTATTAATCTTTAAAAAGTACTCAAATGCACTGTAGTGCTCATTATAAGAGATCGTAAGCTAAATAGTTTTTAAGGTTTGTAACATTAAAAATCATCTAACTTATTTTTTGGTCGATTTAACATGTAATGAATTGTTTAGTTCCAAAAACTGACAAGCTTAAGTTTATTAGTTCATATTTTCCTCTGTCTTAGGCTAAGGCAAGTTAGTTTTCACTTCTTACAAGAAGTTACAGTCCAGTGACTTGGGAACAGCTAAACATAGATGAAGAAAGTTAACAGTAAATTTGTAATTATTTTCTCATTTTTGTTTGTCCATACTTGATTACTTAAGGATAAGGTGTTTTTACAAACATGTATCCTGCCCGAAAAGACATGTGAAAATCAAAACAAGGAAATTAACCATCCGTTTTTGCAACTGCAGAGAATGACTCAAGGACCAGTAATGAATAAGGAATGTGATAAGGAGTATGATATATGTCTATATGTAAGACATCCTTCTATGCAAAACTTTGGAGGAAATGTGTATCAAATAAGGCATATTAGACTGGAAAAATAGCTTAAAACTCATCACCAGTGAGTGAAAGCTGAAGTTTGGTGAAATTTGTTAACAATACAGCATTCCTACTCATCTTGAAGAAGAACCACCATGGGGTCACTCTCAGGAGGAACCAACTGAAAGGAAATACCTTCGAATTGGACAAATACTGTACTTGATTGTGAGGAAGAAGATGCATTTGGAGTGTCTGTCTCGGTAGTATTTCAGGCATTTCCTGAACAAAAAGAGCCTAGTCTTGAAAATGTCATTCTCTCTCATTCTTACTCTGGGTCCCCAGAATATGCTTGCCAGTCATCTTCTAAGCTTTCTTTAAATGAAAGCAAATCATCCGGGACATATAAATCAAAACCACACTGAGATATCATCTCACACCAGTGAGAATGGCTAAATGACCAAATCAGGAGACTATGGATGCTGGGGAGGATGTGGAGAAACAAGAACCCTCTTGCACTGTTGGTGGGAATGCAAACTGGTGCAGCCACTCTGGAAAACAGTGTGGAGGTTCCTCAAAAAATGAAAAATAGACCTACCCTATGACCCAGCAGTAGCACTGCTAGGAATTTACCCAAGGGATACTGGAGTGCTGATGCGTAGGGGCACTTGTACCCCAATGTTTATAGCAGCACTTTCAACAATCACCAAATTTATGGAAAGAGTCTAAATGTCTATCACCCAACGAATGGATAAAGAAATTGTGTTTTATATACACAATGGAATACTACTTGGCCATGAGAAAGAATGAAATATGGCCTTTTGTAGCAACGTGGATGGAACTGGAGAGTGTGATGCTAAGTGAAATAAGTCATACAGGGAAAGACAGGTACCATATGTTTTCACTCTTTTGTGGATCCTGAGAAACTTAACAAAAGACCATGGGGGAGGGGAAGTGAAAAAAAAAAAAACACCTTAGAGAGGGAGAGAGCCAAAACATAAGAGACTCTTACAAACTGAGAATAATTTGAGGATTGATGGGGGATGGGAGGGAGGGGAGGCTGAGTGATGGGCATTGAGGAGGGCACCTGTTGGGATGAACACTGGGTGTTGTATGGAAACCAATTTGACAATAAATTTCATATTAAAGAAAGAAAGAAAGTAAATCAGACTATGAAAATGAGAACAAACCAGACATTGAGCATCTTTTTAACAACAATGAGGATTTTTAAAATGATATAGAAAATAAAAAAGCAAGGAACCCACTAGTTACATTTAAAGTGAAAGAAGGCCAAGAGTTTGACATGCAAATGGCAAAAAATATGGACCAAAATACCACCGATTGTAAATTAGAACTCAGTCTAGTGATTCAGAGAGCCTTTTTCATTTGTGGCTTGCCTGCTGCAATGTGATGAAGCACATGGTTCAAACAATAAGGCATGATATTTCTGATGTCACAAACACGAGAAAAGACAACCAGTACAAGACTTTTTTTCCAGAAGCCATTATATGCAGAGAATGGCAGTACTCCTAACTATAAAAGTACTGATTCTGAATTAGAAATTGTGAGTTCTTCTTCAGCATCTAGTTTTACAGCATCTGAAGTACATCTAAGTGAAGAATTACATCAAGATATGCAAAGGTTTAAGAATGAGATAGGCATGTCACAAGCAGAGTTCCTGTCTTTGGAAAGAGAGAAAGTTCAACCTCCAAAAGAGAAGGAGGTCTGCCTTGCTGTTACACTTGTTTTTTCTCTTTAGCAATTATCTGATCCATTCTGATTTTCCACTCAAGATAACAAGAGTGTGCATACAACGGAATTGTCTAAATAAGTAATTGTGTCTGGAAATAGATTATTTCTGCTATCTAACTAATAGGAGTTCAGGAAAACATTCTTATGATTTGTTTTCCTGAAAGTTTCTGTGTCAGGCTTCCAAGTAGTATATGAACTGGGAAACTAACTTAGCTATATAAGTACCATGTGACCTCACGAACCAGAATAACCATAAAGAAACTGCTTAAAAAACATAATAATCTCAAGGTTTTTTTTTTAATATATTGGCTTAAATATAAATTGCATTTCCATAAACAATAAAATGAGAAAGAAGCAGTAACTAAGAGAAGGAATATAAACACATATTCCCAGCTAAAGCAATCTATTTATTGCTTGAGTATCTGTCTGTAGACTCTGGGTCTAGGGTTCTTGCTTGTCTAGCAAGACAGCAGCAGGATACAGGATTACAATGGGAGAGACAGCTAATGTCCCGGAGAATACACAAGCCTGGATTAAGGGTCCTTGCTCTGTTTTTATTAGGATCAGAAGGCTTCCGAACATGGTGATGGACGTGCACAAAGAGACAATCAATCTGTGAACATGAACTCATGGGCATGAGGGAAAGGGGGTTTCAAGATAGAGGGTGTTAGGTGTTAGGGTCAATATAAAACAAAATCCTGGTGCCTGGCAGATGGTTGTTAACAGCTGACCTGAAGCAGCTTCTCTGTTTATCTTAGCTAGTCTAGGGGAGAAGACAGATGCTACCTCAGGATCCACAAGGCACCTCTCTTTTCCTAATTAGCTCCTCTCTGGGCATCTTCACCCTGCAGCCTACAGCCTATAGCCCTATTTACCTGTTTACCTCATTTGGTCCTTCCTTCCTGTGAAAGCAGCTTTCTGCTATAGTACTAAATTGGGGAGTGTGTCCTCCTGAATATCTAATCTTGTTTACCTCTCACACCTTGGTCTTGGAGCTTTTGCCCCACCCTCTCTATACCTAGATACCTAATATTGTTTACCCAAACTTGGGTGTGAGCATCCTATGGCTTTGTAATTTTCTATGCCTGGTTAACCCATCAGTGCAGGCTCAGGGAATTCCTAAGCTTATTGCCCACAAATATAGGCAGTCTTGTCTGCTTTACTCATAATCTTGGAACTTAGAATTTAAACATGACCCCTTTGAGGTATGCTTAATAACAGCTATTTGTGTTATCACCCCTTTTTTTCACATTTTTTAATCTTATTCTCAGATGTTTCTGTTGAGTCAAACCTTCACTTTATGTTCAATAGAGTATGATACCTTTTGGCCTGTATGATTTTTACCATGTAGGTAGCATAAACCTTCAGTATTTAACTCCAAGGGAGAAAACTGAGTTTTGAGATGTGTGGACTTTAGAAATACACAAAATCTAGAGGTACCCTCCTTTAAAAAAATAAGTAGCTAATCTCCTCGTCCCCTATCAAGGTATTAATTTACTGTGCCAAAGTCACACTTTTCATGCATCTGACTAATTTAATGAATTTGTGGTCATTTCTCTGATTCAGCATTCAAGAATTGTATCGTCTCTTTTGGTGCCACAAAATGCTAGCTAATGCCACTTTAGGAACTTGGGACAAATCATTTAACTTTTTTGAGTTTTACTCGCATTATCAGTAGCAAATGGGATTAAAGGTGATCATTACTTTTATACCCTCTCCCTATAAAATTTTATGGTTATTGAATGTGAGATTCGGAGAGCATTACTAATTACCCAGAATTCCACCCTAACGTCCATTTCACTTTGTTCCTTTTGGGTTGTGGCAGACTTTGGTTCATAAATTTTAGGGGACACTGTGACTTATTTTGAGAACCTTAGGATCCAAAAGAAAAGAATTTTAAAAGGCAGTCAGGGAAAGTATAGCTCCGTGCAGAAAGAGGAAAGCTTCCTGGTTTTGTTACTGGAGCACCTCCATGTCACATGTTTTAAATCTGGCAGTTGTGTTAAACCCAGGTGGTAAGGATAGAAAAGGACAAATTTTGTCTCTTGTCTTTTTATTTCTTTGTATCTCTTGGTCAGATGGGGTGGGGGTGGGTGGGGAATTCTCAGTAGCAAAGTGTGGATATGAATAAGAGTACAAAATTAAGAAAGCCCTTTTAGAAATTTTGGTAACTTCTGCTTTTTTTTAAATTCCAACAGAAATGAAGCCGAGTTTATAAAAATTACAATTACTTGTAATGATAAAGTAGACACAAAATATTTTCCTCCATTGAATTTATGACAAACTAAGTGTCAACTGATAAAGTTAATGAAAAAAATTTCTTTTTATTGACTAAAGTAACAATTACCTTTAGTATCAAGTTCCATTAAAGGTTGAAGAAAAAAAGAAGCACAGAGGAAGTGACATGGAAGTATCAGAAAACATACATGATGCTGCGGCTGCTGGATTAATTCCACAAAGACAGAATGGAAAAACTGATAACCATCAATTGCCTCTTACAGAAAATAAAGATTCTGATAGGTAAGCCTATAGCAATATTTAAATAGTAGGTAATTGTTATTTTCCTATGCAACAAACTTTTCTAGTTTGAGCTAATGTTCATGATGAAAAAATTTTGTATTTTTCTTGGAGATATTTCATCCTACGTGCTAATGAGAAAAATGTAAATACCAATGAGATACCGTTTTTTGCAGTCATAGTGATAAATATTTTATTTAAAAAAATAACCAAAGTTAGGAAATGTGAGGAAAATGACATTCTTAGACCCTGTGGCTGGATGAAATTGGTAACTCCTTTCTGAAAGGTGATTTAACAGTGTATTTCAAAATTTCAAATATGTTGGGTGGCTCAGTAGGTTAAGCGTCCAACTTCGGCTCAGGTCATGATCTTGCTCTTCATGAGCTTGAGCCTTGCATCAGGCCCTGTGCTAACAGCTCAGAGCCTGGAGCCTGCTTCAGATTCTGTGTCTCCCTCTTTCTCTGCCCCTCCCCTGCTTGTGCTCTGTCTCTGTCACTGTCAAAAATAAATAATATAATGTGAGAAAAATATTTTGGGTAGGTTATCCCTTTATTCCAATGGTTTCATTGCCAGGACTGAGTCCTTCTGAAATACGTGACTTCTATAAGTAAGCACGTGCACCTGCACGTGCAAACACACACACACACACACACACACACACACACACTATAAGGGCATTTATTATATATTATTACATATTCAAAATAGGACAGATATATTAAGGTTACTTATATAAATATGTTACATATATGTGAATGATATTTATCATAGCATTCTCATATCAAACATTTGGAGATAGTCTAAATGTTTATTGACTTATTTTGAGAGACAGACAGAGAATGTGCACACTCGGGAGCCCAAGCATCGAGGGGGAGCAGAGACAGAGAGGGAGAGAGAGAGAATCCCAAGCAGACTCCACGTTAACAGTGCAGAGGCCAACACAGGGCTCAATCTCATGACCACAAGATCATGACCTGAGCCAACATCAACAGTCAGATGCTCACCAGACTGAGCCACCTAGGTGCCCCAGAGATAGGCTAAATATCCATTCATTAATATGGAAGTAAAGTTTCACTTCTATAAAGTAATGGGGCATGTGACCATTTTAAAAAATGAACCTAGGTCTATGTGTACTGATGGTTTAACAAAGTATATTTAAAGCATTTGGTTTGGTTTGATGTCATGTCTTATGCACATTTTGTTAGAATACTTTTAATATCTACTGAATTGCAAACGGAAGTTCCCTGCTACACTGGCAGTCTACCAACAAAATTGCTAGTTATTAGATTTTTGGCTTTGTTTCCCAGTGCATGAGTGCTCCAATGTTGGACCCTCAACTTAATCTGAATATTGTCAAGAGGATTCATGTGGCAACATGTCTCATATTCTATATAAACATTTCATGACCCCTGTGCTATAAACCAAGATGCTGATAATGCAATGAATCGTTTTTATGAAGGTACCTTGCTTGCATGCCATTATCCTGCCTTTGTAGAGAATATATTTCAACATGCACCACACTAAATTTTTCAACAGTGCCTTCATGTTATACCATTTGTGACAATTCAGTTTACAAAGTAGGACTATTTTCTGCATTCCCAACCC
>NW_026057849.1:0-129 GCF_023721935.1 Panthera uncia
TCTCTACGTTCATCTGGTTTGTCTCTTAAATTCCACATGTGAGTGAAATCATATGGTAGTTGTCTTTCTCTGACTGACTTATCTTGCTTACCATAATGTGTGTGTGTGTGTGTGTGTGTGTGTGTGTGT
>NW_026057849.1:85129-86000 GCF_023721935.1 Panthera uncia
GATGGATGGATGGATGGATGGATGGATGGTTGGTTCTGATGGATGGTTACCTTTTTTCCCAACTTTTCACTATAATAACAATATTTTGAAGGAGTAAAGTACAAATAAATATTCTCAGTGTTCTCTCACTTGGATAAAAGGCCTGGAGCTCTTTCCATCTCTTGCTGTCTGTGTATTCTGTACAAGTGCATACAATATGCACTGAATTGTTTAACTTGACATATCTATCAACAAATTAAAAATGAACTAAGTAGGCATTTGTTTCCATGTATTTTTCAAATAACATGACAGCCATCACACAGAGAAGCTATCATCCTTCAATCCTTACCTCCCATTTATCATCATTCCCCCACCCCAGACTGGCAGAAGAGAATTTATGACCTGGTTTTCCTAACATGTACCTCTACTCCTGAAGCTCCTCCTTTGTTATTTGGAATAGCTTGGTCCAGCCCTTTACCATCTAGAGGTTGGGTTGAGGTAGAAAAAGAATAGAGAGAGAGAGACGATGAACATACATATATGCCCCCCAGGAGATTCGGTCATCTTGGTGGTCAGAAAATAAATGTACCTAGAGTTAAACCTATATGATATTCCATTGCATGGATGAGATCCATAGAGGAAAAAATGACTCAAGACTTCATGCTTCTACCACGTCAGTGTTTCTGTACAAATGAACTCATGTATGTATAGCTTTTTTTCTAAGAGTGACTTCTCTTCAAAGTGAATATTGACTTTTCTGCTTCTCTATGCCATGTACAAATCATGAGTTTGATCTGTTAAAAACTCATGTTCAAGAGTTTCAGAGAGCATTATTAACCTGCATACCATTTATGGATCCTAGGCTGCCTTCAGTGTTTGAGAATGCAGGTAG
>NW_026057850.1:0-25000 GCF_023721935.1 Panthera uncia
ACTTGCTGAGTACAGGGCACGGTCTGGATTTCAGACCCAAGTTTCACGCTATGCCTGCTGTACTTATGCAGGACAGAAGTAGCAAAAATTCCATAATGGCCCTGAGCATTAGCCTAAAAAATTCTGAGGAACAGCAAGGTACCTATGTGGTGGGTGCTTAACAATAAAAGGGGTCATGGATTTTTGAAAATATTCTGGTGGAAGAGGCTCACCTGTGCCATCTGTTTAGGTTACATATATTTATATTTGAAAAGAAAAAGGTTGGAATATGTATACATATACACACATACAAATTTTTCAAATATGGTTATTCTGGGTAGGGGGATCATGTGTGATTTTTTTTATTCATGTGTTTTAGAGGGAATTTTCCAAATTTTATGAAATTAAGAAAAAATTAATTTTGTAATCAGAAAAAAATAATTTTTTAAAGAGAAGTTGTAGAATGGGAGTGTTGTCTCATCAGGAACCCAAGTTTATGTCCATCATTGAGGTTCAAAGTTTTCTGGTCATGTCTGGCATGCTGATGACACTAAAAGTCTTCTTACATGTGGAACTGGGAGACCTTCAAGGAAATAATTCACATTGAGGGAAGAGCAAGTTTGCCAATAGGTTTAGCAGGAAGAAAACCTAGGTTTTTGGTGAGGAGGGATGAGTGCTTATCTGGGCTGTAGATTTGTCTTTTAACCAGCCTTCCCTACTTAAGTCTTTGGGATTGCAGGGGCCTACAAATAAACAACAGAGAAATTGTTACTCAATTTTTATTATGGAAAGTTTCAAATATATACAAAAGTATAGAGAAGAGTATAATGAACTCCCAAATATCTGTCACACAGCTTCAAAAATTATCAATTTATTACCAATCTCATTTTATCTATATGCTCATCTACCCCACCCCCAGGTTATTTTGAAGCAAATATCAGTAGCATAATCATTTCATCTGTAAAATTTACAGTACATTTCTCTAAAAGATAAGGATTAAAAAAACATAACCACAGTACCATATCACATCTTAAAAAAAACCCAATAAATTGGGAGATGTGCAATTTCAAATTCTGTAAGGATTAAGGAAACAATCTATTTCACTGGTACCATGAGTAAAGGTATAACACTAAAACGGAGCTCACATTTTTTGCTTATGTAATTGCTTTATAAATGCAAAAGAAGAAAACTACCATATTAAAGCTACTTTGGGGCCTCTGTATGAAGCTGGGTAAGAGTGTTGACATTACAAACCCCATGGCAAAACTCCATAAAATTATCTCTAAAAATCTTTGTCATTTTTCTTAAAGTTGCTCTCCTGGACACAGTTGACCCAAGTCCTCTCTATTTAAATTCTTCATCTTCTATTCCCCCCTACAGAAGATTTTTTTCTTCAATGCCTTTTCTAAGTGACAACAATTTAGCTGACTCTCCTCCACATTCTCATATGCAGAAGCCAGGTAGAATGAGAAGCCAGCTGAGTGTGTCAGAAAAGGGGATGAAAATTGGCCAACTGTATCAGTAAGAGAGGCAGAATAAACCTAGGCAAAGTGGTATAATTAACTTTGGAAACTGCCTGTACCACAGTTTTTGTTAGCTCTGGCATCAAATAATACAGTATCCTGAACCTATAAACTGGGAAAAACAATCTTCAAAGGGATGGTAAGATCACATGAAAGAAGTAGTTAGGGCATTGCAAAAACATCAAATATATCATTTTAAAATTTATTTTTTATAAAAATTCACAATATTATATTGTGTTTATATTGTGTTTACTGTATTTATTTTATAGTTTTATAGCAAGTGATATTTTTTGAATAAAATTTTCAGCAAAGTAACAACAGTACAAAAACACTAAAGCTGTTACACAAAGGACCGGTTCTACAAAATGTTGTCCTTAAATGATGGGGTAAATCTCAAAATGGTGCTAGCCACTTTGTGGTATGACAGAGAATTATGGGTAATAATTCTTGTCCTTGAACAACTTAAAACTGCCTTGAAAAGTTTCTGAAACACCTGATATGGGAAAGCCTCACACTTGGTGCCCACACAGCATATATTCTACTAGCACCAATCGAAAGGGGAATGTTTTGCCACATAGTGATTACAAAATGTGAATTCAAAGAACCTTCAGAGATGTCAATCAAATTTCAAGTAGTGTTTCATATGCAGAATATGCAAACAGTAAGGAAATGTGGTCTTTGCTCTCAATGATATCACAGTCTAATGGAGAAGGCAGATTCATCAAAAAAGCGCAACAATAGGCTATAGGTGCTGAAATCAGAGTCTGTTCATGTACAATAGTACAACAACCAGGGCAAGAAAAGTCAGTGGCATAGACAGGTAAAGAGTGTCCCAAGATACAGGAGGGAAATCAGATGAGCTGTCTCCTTGGAAACATTTTCAGAAACGCTCACCTCCACTTGAAAATTCCATTGATCAGTGGTTCACATCAATGATTCTTTCAAAGCCATCCTGAAGATCTTTGCTGTTCATCTGGAAAAGGAAACCAACGTATAATTAGCAGGCTTATATACTAATTTAAGAACTCCTCCAATTGACAAATTTACAAAGAGTCTATGATCTGCATCACTCTGCATTTGGAAAGCCTTCACAGAATTATCTAATGCAGATGCAATGTGAGTTTAGATCAGCAGCTGAAGGAGTTACCTATTATATTATGAAATAAAAAATGCAGGAAAGCAGTGATACTACAAACTTTGCAAAAAGGTGGGTGGTCATGTAAGACATAAAAAATTCTAAATTCCATTTTCTGGACTATAGGCTTATGGAAATAATTCAGGCTAGTTCTCACCCATCAAAGGGTTTATGGTCTAGCTGCACAACCATGCAAATAAGTACAATAAACTGTTAGAACCATGACACAGAAGAAAGTATCTTATCCCAGTGGCCAGGAAAGTATTCTCATGGTTTATAAAGTATCTATTTTTATTGTCTCAAATTTTTATAAATTATATATTTAAAAAAACCTGAGCATCAGATAGATATCTTGGCTAAAGTCAGTGTGAGCCAGAACTGGAGCCAGTTTTCAACCCTAAGTCTGTCTGACTTCAAGCCCTAACTGTAGTTTCTATCACACCAAACTGTCTCATAGAAACGTCATGTTTTACTTCTATCACCATAGTGACTTTCCCACTTCTTATAGTACTGTTTGCCCATGAACATTTAAAATCTGCTAAATACAGTATAACAGTTTATAAGGAAACAACTACCAAGAAAATATTGATAAAACTCTGGTTTTCTCTGGAAGCTCTCCCCCATGGGACATCTGAAAGTAAAAAGCCCTTACTCGGTCAAATATATCTTGTGTGTGTGTCTCTGTGTGTGTGTGTACATACAGACATTTCTAGAAAAAAAATATACATTATAGACAGAGCACCCATTATTTCCAGTATACTTATGTATTTGCATTAACCTCTAATGTTTTCTATTTATACATTAGGAAGAATAAACTATTTGACCAGCTGGAAATGTAAGCTATTTATAAAACATACAGAAAAGAAATTTCTGATGCATGTCTGCAAACCTTAATTATCTGTGGAGAGTACTCTTTTCCCTTTTTTATCAAGGGGAGGGCTGAAAAACCAAACAAATAATGTACAAGTGACTTTTTTTTTTAAATTTTTTTTATGTTTATTTTTGAGACAGAGAGAGACAGAGCATGAACGGGGGAGGGTCAGAGAGAGGGAGACACAGAATCTGAAACAGGCTCCAGGCTCTGAGCGGTCAGCACAGAGCCCGACGTGGAGCTCGAACTCACGGACCGCCAGATCGTGACCTGAGCCGAAGTCGGACGCTTAACCAACTGAGCCACCCAGGCGCCCCTACAAGTGACTTTTTAACACTCTTGGAAGGAAAAAAAATCCCAACTGTGCATCAATCTTTGGGGCACTGAAGTGATAGAAATTTTCTACACACTACCTCTGGTTGCCTGCTTTGGCCTCAGACTCTTGGTCTTAAAGAGTAAAAGAGTATCTCCTTGGACCTTTTAGCTATTCTGACAAGGCTAGGCTCCAGAGAATATTTCACAAAAACTACTTAAACGAACCTGACAGTCAATGCTGAAAATATCATGACTTATTCTAGATGTTTCTGTCAAAAAAAAAAAGGAAAGAAAAAAAAAAGCCCACAACATATTTACAGGCTAATAATTCTTAGTAATAGGTTAGTATGAATACTGTGCATTTTTGTCTTACTTAAGAACCAAATAAAATGATGCATTATTACCTCTAAGAATAACAAGTTAAGCCTCCAAAGTATTTGTGACAGAATTTCAGGTGGAAGGGATTTTTATCAACAAACTTATCTATAAAATAAAGATCCAATATGTCTGATGTGTTAAGGAGGTATTTAAGAATCTTGTTGAAAAACTAGGTTATTGGGAAAAGATATCTTTGGGTCTAAATGAGATTTTATGAATAGTGAAAGTCTGCTTGTTTGAAATTAAATGTGCTCAAAGAGATATACAATATATATCACTTTTAAGGGAAAACAGAAAAATATTCAATAATTATATTTGATCAAACTATATAATTCAAATGAAAATGTCGCTGGTTTTAAAAACTCATCTTTAAAAAAATTTTTTACTGTTTATTTATTTTTGAGACAATGTGAGAGACAGAGGGCAAGCATCGGAGGAGCAGACAGAGGCAGACAGAGAATCTGAAGCAGGATCCAGAATCTGAGTTGTCAGCATAGAGCCAACAGGGCTTGAACTCATGAACCATGAGATCATGACATGAGCTGAAGTCGGACACTTAACCGACCAAGCCACTCACGCGCCCCTTAAAAACTCATTTTTAAATTTACTTTGAGATCATTAGTGCCAAAAATGTTTTGTGAACTGAAACTTGTACTTTATCTGTGCTTAAATTTGTAGGAAGATTTGTTTCCAAAACAGTGGCACCAAACTTTAGAAAGTGCAACAGAACCCACTTTTTTTTAAATTTTTTTTTTAACGTTTATTTATTTTTGGGACAGAGAGAGACAGAGCATGAACGGGGGAGGGGCAGAGAGAGAGGGAGACACAGAATCAGAAGCAGGCTCCAGGCTCTGAGCCATCAGCCCAGAGCCCGACGCAGGGCTCGAACTCACGGGCCGTGAGATCGTGACCTGAGCTGAAGTCGGACGCTCAACCGACTGAGCCACCCAGGCGCCCCAGAACCCACTTTTTAATACCAATCATATAAACATTTTAATTTGTAGAAGTACAGTGCAAACCAAATGGAGAAAAGTATTTGAGTATTTTGAAGAGTAAAACACACAAAGAACACAAGAGGGCAGCACAAAAAAGTATACATTCTATAAGTCAACATATAAAGTTCAAAAACACAACTATTCTATAGTCTTAAAAGAAATCAGAGTACTGATCAGGAGTAGAAATGCAATGGGTTTTTGAGTTACAGGTAATGTTAATTTCTTGAACTGGATTCTGGTTACATGCATGTATTCACTATGTAAAAATTGATTAAGCTGTAGTGTTGGAATTTGTACATTGCTCTGTATGATGTAAAACAGTAAAATATGAATTTCTAACAAAAGGTACCTGTTACACTTTTAGCAGTAATTGTTTTTGAAAACAGGTTGCTTTAACAAATATTTTAAATGTTAAAATTATTTAATTATGTAAATGTTTAAATTATTTTCTATTTTATACTCATTTACTACTGGAATGTTTTAAAAATGTTTAAGTGTTATATATGCCATCACCTTTCCACCCTTAGTATCCTCTTCACAAAGGAGGTTGTACTTTTACCTGACTGCTGAATGGCTATGAGAATAAAGGTAGTTTCAGAAGAGAGACCTTTGGAATTTAGGTAAGATTCCTGATTTCAAACAAATATTGAAGCAAATGCAAGAGCTTTTAATTAGATATCTAAAAAAAAGTTTGTCCTGTGACAGAAAACATTTAATCCTAAATCTTTAATAGAGATTGTACAGGTGTCCTGACAGTTTAAGAAGTCTGTACCAGCCAAGTATCAAGAAAGGTACATCACTGGATTGGAATGTAATCACCATATAAATTCCATGCCTATGGTTATTGGTAGTCAGGAAGGTTAACTGGAATGTCCACTCAATTCAAATACGTGAAATAACTTTCTTTCAAAAACTAGTTAATATTGGGAGAACCATGGTTATTCTAGGGTATTAAGAAATGGGCAATGAAATTGCAAGTTGAACACGAAATCACTCCCTACGAACACAGTTTTCATGATAACATGTACACATCAGGATGTGTTTGGTTAACAATACTTATCCAAGAAGACATTCACTGTCTAAAGTAATATTTGTTAAAGTACATTTGGGCTGTATGGGAAATGGCCACTTCAAATAAGCAGCAAAAAATTACCACTGGTGAAATTTTTTTGAAAATCAAATTATGTACCTATGAGTAAAGAAACTTCTGAAAAGGCCAAATTAGATCACATCACTGAACACAAAATTATTGCCCAGTAAGGAAAGACCACAAGATGTGAAATTTCTTAAATAGTAAAAAAAAAAAATCCATCAATGATCTTTAAACCAATTGCCATCACAGAAGGGCTGGCGTTAATGCTGTGAATGAGAAAGGAGGTTAAGAAAAAAAAAAAAAATTTAAAGATGCCACACCACCAAGATGTTCAGATTTAAAAGGCCTTCACTACAAAACAAACCGCAAGGCTATGGTACCAAAAATGCACACGTGCACATACACACGTGTGTGGAAACGTAAAAGAAAAGAACCCACAGCGTGAACACACTTGTACACACACACAAAGAGCTGAGCAAGCAGTTAAGGCACCTTTAAAAACAAACAAACAAACAAACAAACAAACCCACGTGGTTTAGGCTTACCGAAATCTGTTACAGTCCTACGAAGCAGCGATTTTCAAGGCATCTGAAAAACGTGCAAATTGTCTGAAAACAGTGCCTGGCAACTGAGACAGTTTGCAAGCGTGATTCAGAGGTCTGCCAAGGAAACAAAAGAAGCCCCCCTCCTCCCCGAGAGACCGCACTAGGCAGCAGAGGTGCTCCGGGCACTATTTATTCTAAAGTAGGCGGAAAGCAGAAGTCTGTGCAGGAGCGGTACATACTAGGGATCGCTCTGTGGCAGAGACGGGGCCACCGAGTTTCCATTGGTTGGGGAGCCGCCCAGCTTTAGTTTCTCCAGATATTCGGCATGCACGGGCTTGTGGCACTGGAGAACCTTGATCGCATCTTCGATTTTGAACCACTCTCGCTTCCTTCCAATGCTAACCGAATCTTCCCAATCCTCCAGAATCTCGGTGACGGTCAGTACGTACACGTACGTTCTGTGCTTGCGGTCTTGGTTCTGTTCGAAAATGCCCAGGAGCCGGCCTAACTTCCCCTTGACTCCCGCCTCTTCGAACACCTCTCGGACAGCCGCACTGCCCGGCTCCTCCTCGGGCTCCATGCCCCCGCCCGGCACGATCCAGCGGTCCGGGTACCGACTGCTACTCACTAACAGCACCTCGTCCTCGCGCTCGCTCCGGAAGCACAGGCACGCCGCCCGCTTCTTGAACCCCTCCGGGTCGTAGGTGCGCGTCTGGTTGGGCTTGCACTTCATCGTCACGGCCGCCCGCTCCCGCCGCTCGCTGCTGCTGGGATCGCTGTCGCCGCCGCCACCGCAGCCGCCCGAGGTGCCAGAGAGAGAAAGGGCCGAAGAGAGGAGCAGCGAGAGAAAGCGCTCTGGCCAGGAGCCCCGGATAGACGAGGCAGGGGCGGGGGCGGGGACGGGGGCGGGCGAGATACGTCAGTCAGTTCGTCCCCCCGTGCGGCCAGAGGGTCCCGAGCGCCGCCGCCTGACTGGACGAGGCGCCGCCGCCCCCGCGCCCGCGCCCGCGCCGGAGCCGGAGCCCGCGACCCCGGCCCCGCGCCGCCGCCAGCGGGTCCGCCACTCCGCACAGAGCCCACCCGCGACTCCCGCGCGCGCCCCCCTCCCTCCTCAGCCGCCGGGCAGGGGTTGAGCGAGGTGAGGCGCATTCGCGTGCGCGTCCGTGTCCCCATTCACGTGCGCGTTCACGTTGGAGGGCGAGGGGCGGGGGCGGGGGTCTCGTGGCTCCCGCAGCGCGCGCGGCGGCGCCGGGGGCCCACTGCGCAGGCGCCCCGCACCTCGCGGGCTGGGAATCTCCTGCCAGCGGGACTTCGGTTCGCCAATCCCTGCACCGTGACTTGGGCCGGGATCGTTTCCACGTGTGCCTTTTGAGTCGAACTTGGCCGTGGCGCGGCCAGACGTTTCTCCTCACCCTGTCCAGCAGGTTGCATGAAACACGTGCACTTATTTTACCCGCGATAAGGTAAAGGGCATCATCACTGTCCATAACAAATGGTACCTCCTTACGTTTTAGGAGGGCCCAGGGTTGTCTAAATGACCCTCAGTATTCCTGGCAAAACAGTACCTAATCTTTGCTGAGTCATAGCATGCCGTTCTATTTCTTCAACGGGTTTGTCCACCTTAAAGGTCAAACAGCCAGTTCGTTTATCAGCAAAATGGGGTTATTTGGGAGTAGCAGAGGAATTGCGATTCGGGACACGCAAAGCGTGGCACACCTTGGACAAGTCTGGAGATCCGAGCAGGGGAACCTTCCTTTGTAGGAAAAAGAGGAAGTTGGGAGGGATTCCTGCGAAGGAAAAGTCCATTGCAGGAAAACGACAGTTCAGAGTGATGACAGTTTCTCAAGTGGCAGAGTTGTGGTATTTTCCTATTGGCTGAGCTTGTTGCTGGGGCAGGAGAAATTCCTCCTTCCTCCTGCTGGAGTAGGAAAGTAAACTTCTTCCTGCTGGGAATGCAAGGCACTGTTTGTCCTTGTTGGGGTCCACAATTGATTGCAGCGGTAGGGTGTGAAAGCTCCCCCTGCTGGCCTATGGACTCCCATTTTAATAAGGTTTCCTTGAGGCGCTTGGGTGGCAAGGTCAGTTAAGCCTCCAGCTGTGGATTCCCACTCAGGTCTTGATCTCAAGATGGTGAGACCGAGCCACAGTCTTGCTCTGCGCTGAGTGTAGAGACTGCTTACGATTCTCTCTCTCTCTCCCTCTGCCCTGCTCCCCCCCCCCCACCGCACTCCCCCCCCCCACCTTCCAAAATGAGGTTTCCTTTATTCAGCGTGGCAGGTTCTTCACCTTGCCTGGCATGTTGGCACAGCCCATCACTTAACACTTTTCTTGAACCCCTACTGACATCTTTCCTCAGTTTCCTATCAGTAAACTTCTCTCCTACTTGTTTCAGCCCTTTGTACTTGGAGTCCTATTCACCCAACAGCTGCAGAACCACCCCAATTAGCCTTTTATTAAATGCCAACAGTCTCCACCCTCCACCCACTCCACCCTCCTCTCTCTTTCTCATTGAGAAGTACCGCTTGGGGTTTTGGAAAACATGCCTATGGAAATCCCTTCTCATTTTACAGTGGGATGTTTACAAGCCTTCTGGGATGGGCCTCCAACAAGGCCACTTGGTGCTCTGTCACCTCTTTGTGTGCTCAAGCTGTCCTCTTGGCCAGGAAGTGGCCCCTCACAGCCCAATATGTAACAACCCCAAAGGCTTCCCCCACTTTTTCATTTTTTCTTACTGTTTCCCTGCTCTAACAGTAGCCTTATGGAGAAGGCCTCTGATGTCCCCCAACTTTTGCCATACTGCAACTTAGGCATCTCTGCCTCTCTCTTACCCACAGACCCTCTGCTGGCATCAAGCAAGCAGGATCTTGAAAACTCACTTTTCCAGCGAAAGAATCCCTGCATCAAAGGGAAACTGAATCTGAAATGTAAGTGCAAAGTACTGAGGAAACATACAGCCCCAGTTTTAAATAACAAGTTAGATCAGCTTCGCAGGGTCTGCTCTACTCCATTTATACCCAGAATAGCTCATACAAACGATCCTGTTCCCAGTGGCAACAGACACCTGTGATATCTAGAGCATAATATGACACAAATGTGTGGGTTGCATATGAAGAAAATGATAGAATGGAGACATAAAGAGAATGACTTCAACCAATAGAGATACTACTACTACTGACCATATTTTAAGGATAAATGGACGATGAAAGAACATTTGAAGGAATGTGACACCCCGTGATTAAAAACAAACTGGGAAAATAGATATTAGAAGGTTGTAGTCCTCAGTGTGTCTAATACACAAATACACCAGTGGTGTTGAACAACTAGAAAAAAATTCCATCACAATCAGGACTTAGGCAAATATACCTATTATCACCAATATTATTAAAGCTCGCTTTAGATGGTCGTTCCAGTGCAATTAGATTGTAAAGAGAAAAAAAAAAAGTATTGTTTTAGTAAAGAAGACAACATTTTCATTATTTCCAAGTGATGGGAATATATTCTTGGGAAAAGCCTAAGAAATGATATAAGAGTGAATTCCTTTAAGTGGTAGAATGAAATACTAATATTGAAAATACCAAAGCTTTCATGTATGCCAGCAATAATCATATAGAAAATATAATGGGGAAATGATGGCATTCATAGTAGCAGTTATCAGCCACCACACAATAAATAAAATACCAAGGGATCCTGAACAGCGTAGGTAAAGACATTGTAGTAGGAAATGATAGAACTTGGACTCAGCTTTGAAAGATGATTTGAATGAATCAAGAGGAACTCTAGCAAAGCTGGGAGATTGGGCTGGTGTCTGCGGGAAGGGGTGGCCCAACTCGGCCCCAGCCACATCACAAGTTCCTTCACTATTACCAGTACCTATCTCCTTGTCCTTGTCTCAGCAGAGGTGCTGCCTTCTAGTCTAGTCCATAACTTGCACATCAGAGTGTGCCTATGCAGTAGGCTTCTGTTGGAGGCATATTTTTTTGGAAGGGAGAGTAGAGCAACTTTATAGTATGGAGAGAGGTACAGGCTGGGTTCCTGCTGGCAAAGTCATAGCACACTTCCGGATAAAGAGATCCACAGCTTACAGATTTAGTACAATTCGAGAATATTTTCAAATGTGTTTTTTTTTAAGAATTTCATACAATGATTTTATTATTCACCTGTTAGAGAATAGGGCAAGATAGCTTTGATTTTTTTCTATGGAAGAATAAAAATCCTTTTCGAGAGACTGCATTCTAGTATCTGGTGTACCCATAGTTAACTATTTTTCTGATGATAAACATGGTCATTTCACAAACTATTTTAACAGTAGACTGTTACAGTAACAACTGTAATATGTGAATGCCTGCCTGTATCTCCTCCCACATTGTCCTTGGCCTTGGCGAGGAAATTTGCTATGTCCAATGGAACAATAGCAAGTGTGAAGCAAGCAGAGAATTGAAAACTGCTTGCACACCGCAGTTTGCCCTCTCTTGCTGCTCTTGACACAAGATAACAAGAAGCATGAGTTAGGTGGGTGATGAGAGACCCGGGGCCCATGCATCCCCTTCACCATAGCTGACAGTGAACCAGTTGCCAGAAATGTGGGTGGGTGAAGCCGTCATAGACCATCTAGCCCCCAGCAGAGCCTTCTAGCAGACAGGGCACTGACCACAGATGCATAAACACACCTTCTGAGAACAGCAAAATGTCCACTCAGCTAAGCCCAGCTGAAATTGTCGAGCTGCGGAATTGTGACCAAAAGAATTGGTTGTTTACAGTCACTAGATTTTGGATGGTTTGTTGTGCAGCAGAAACTGGCTGGTACAACCAGTAACTGCCACCCATCAAAATACAACCAAAAACAAAAGAGAGGGAAAATAAGGTTCATAGTGGAAATTTAACCTCTGCTTGGAAAGGTTGACAGTGAACTTGCCCTGGAAAGGGATGAATTAAAACCTGATAGTTGTCGAGGACAGTCTGTATGCCAAGCCCTGTGTTGATCTCTGTATCCTATTTAACTAACAGCCCATTAAATCTTAAAGAGGAGGTTACTATTTGCAATTCTTAGAAGAGAAAGACTTAGAGTGCAGTTTGTATTTGAATTCAAGTCTTCGTGTCTCTACAGCCTATGCTCTCACAACATCACCATGTCTTATCAAAAGGATTATTTTTGCCAAGAGCTATGGTTTGTTGTGTCATTTTTTGATGATGTTCAGAGTTGACTTCTTATGTAAGGTGTTCATTTGCTAAGAGTCACTGGGTTCAAAGAAAGGTATTTTCCATTTCCCGCACAATATACGGAAAAGAACACCTGAGTGCCTACCTCACTCCCAGCAATCAAATGTGTCACCTTGACATGTTACTTGACAACTTGAAGTTCGATAACTTCTACACACAGAAAATGGAATTAAGTGATACAGAATAGAAGATATTCTATTTTGTCATCACTGTAGACATTGCTTTTGATTTATTGATGGTCTGATTGTTTTTACACACTTAATATTTATCTACTAACAAACCTGAACAGTGAGTATCAAAATTCCCCTTCAACAGATTAAGAAACAGGCTGAGATGGGTTTCAGTAAGACAGTAAGTGAGGGAGCCAAGGTTCACGCCTTGGTCTGTCTGACTCTAGAGGTAATCCCCTTCCTTTCACTGTGACAAATTTCACGTGTGTTGAGAGTTGCTGAGATGCACAGTACGTGCCATTCCTGTGGTACAGACTTACTCTTCTCTCCTTTTTTTTTCCTGCCAGGAAGACCCAGGCACCCAGGAGAACATAGCTTCTCTGTAATGTTCTAACACTGGAGGGATCTGTTCTGAGACCAACAGTCCGATACATATTTCTGCCTTTTTTCTCAGGTAGGAAGGAGCAGGCAGATGGGAAAGTGACAGCAACACAAGAAGCATCGTTGTGGAAAGTCGAGCACCTTACTTAGTGAGATGATAGATTACAATTCTAAGAGAGATGGGCTCTCCAGACCCGCTGTTTCCTGGGATAGAGAATGTTACAGACATTCCCAGAGCCTTTTAGTACCCACAGCTGGAACCAGCTTTCAGGAGAGTGACCACAATATACCTGAAAAGATTGCAAGATGTATTAAAGGGAGAGAAGCATGATTCAGTTGGTTAAGTGTCTGACGCTTGGTTTTGGCTCGAGTCACGATCTTACGGTTTCAAGAGTTTGAGTCTGAGTCCTGCTCTGTGATGGCAGCATGAAGCTTTCTTAAGAATCTCTCTCTCCCTCTATCTCTGCCCCTCCCCTACTCGTGCTGTCTCTGTCTTTCTCAAAATAAATAAGTAAACTTAAAAAAAAAAAAAGATGTACTAAAGTAAATCGTTTCAGTGATTTTAGTAGTAGTCAATGAGAGAACATACAGTGTTTTAGAAATCAAATGACCTAGAATTTTAAATCTGGCTCTCTCGAGTAGTTATGCAGCCTTTAGCAAAGGACTATTTCTGACTATGTTATTTCTCGTCTGGGAAGTGGGGATTACAAAAGTACCTACTTTACCAACCTCACATTGCCTGGAAAGATATTCCTGACCATGTGTGCTCACCCTCCCTTTACACTGGGGTTAAATTATCTCCCTCTTTTTCTTCCTTTCCAGGCTCCCTTGACGTTAATTCTGTCATCACTCTAATCAAGGAGCTCTGTAATGATTGGCCTGTGTGTTTGTAAGAAATTTCAAGACTGGGAGCCAGCCTGAAGCATACCTGTTGCCCCTGAGTCAGCACAGTGCCTGGAACTTGGTGTCCAGGAGGGATTCAAAATACATTGTTTGAGCGAGAGAGTGTTCCAGAAGCTACGTGGATCAAAGGCCAGTTATTACTGTACCTGTTAACTCTTTATCGGTGATAGGAAGTGAAAGATGGGTGAACATAGGTATCTCCACATGCAGAGGTTGGGTGAGTTGTGTCTTTCAAATCACTCCCCATGTGTTCCCAGAGTCTTTGCTTCTTTGTGTATCTTGGATGCTCTGTTTTTCCCTCAAATACAGAATTGGCTTCATATGGTGTCTGTGCTCGAAAATTCAGTAAAATCTCCCAAATACAAAGTGATCTGAGCAAAAAATACCTCTCAAATTTTTCCCTTTGATCCATGAGTGTATCACAGGGTAAATACAGGACTTTTACTTCTGTGTTCTGTGAGTAATGGCACAGATGGGCAACCAAGGGCGTGAACACAAAGATGAATGGATGTCAAATCCAGGTGAGTCCTTCCGTTCTCTCCAAGAGGCAGCACTCCTTTATTTCTCCTGCTTCTTTGGTCACTACCTCTAGTTCCCTGACTGCTCTGTCTCTCCTTTTCACTGACATTGTCCCTGTGCATTCTTCTCATTCAGCACCTAAACCCTTTCTAGTGTTCCTCTGTCACATGTCAGAGTGGAATGCTAAATCCTCAGGAAGGAACTGTAAGCACCCTCCACCCTTATTGTATATTGCTAAGTGCATTCATCTCCCCCCCGCCACCCCATATTCCTGATCCCCTTTACCTTGGCCTGAATTGCCTCTTAGTTACACTTATCACCTAAAACACTGTGTTATTTACTTGTTTATTATGTTGATTGCTTATTTCTCTCTCCTCCCCCCCACCATAGCTCCTGCTTGACTAGAACCTCTTGATCTTAGGAATCTTTGTCTCTTGCCCACTGGGCAAGAGCAGCTCAGAACATTGCTGAGCACACATTGTAGTCGTCCGGACCCTATCTGTTGGTATACTGGACCTATCTGTCTCCCTTGCTACATTGTGACACCCTTGAAGGCAAGGGCCATGTTTCATTGTTCTTTGTCAGTCCACCATCCAGAACAATTTCTGATACAAGTGGAAAGGCATCGCTGAATATTTGTTGAATTAATTAGTTAATTGATCCTTTGAAAGTGACACTGGTAGGGCAAACATTCTGTTTCCAAACTGCAGTTATTCTAGTAGGTGCCATTGGTGTCAGCACCATGTATGGATCAGCTGCCATGCTAACTAGGCTAGTCAGCTGGGAGATGTCTGCTGGCTAGAAGTCTGCCTCATTTTTTGTGGATCCCTCATAGGGCTAGCACTGTTCTTCCTGCACAGCAGGATGTAGAGTGGTGTTTCCAGATCTTTGTCATTCATCACTGGATGGCTTTATCTGTGCAGGATGTGTAGCATAATTTACATAATATGTTTCAAAATAAAACTGTATCTTTGGGAATAAAAGATAATTATATAATTAAACAGACAAAATGAAGGCAATGAACTGATGTAGTTGAAATAAATGTTGAGGTTCATGTTAAGTAATAGTGTACATAATGATGGCCACTGCACTAGGCTCTTCATTGATCTTTCATTTGATCCTACAAAAAAATGCTTCAAAGGAAATATCCTCATTCCTATTTCTCTTTCTTCAGGGAAGATATTGAGATCAAGGGCATAGTGGAAATTGCCCAGGATCTGAAAGCTAATGGTAGCTACATGAGGTGGAAACTTGGGGCTCATTGATGATAACACCCCAGAAAGTCTGCAGTGGAGGCCGACCCTGCTTAACTTGCCCCCAGCAGTCCTGTTTGTTCCCCTTCCATTTTCTGCTGTTTCACCTCCACCATTTCATCCACCATTTCATCGTGTCTGCCAGCATTTCAGAAGCTCTCTTCCCAGGATTCTGTCCCCTGCTTCTTTGGCACAGTGTTGGTATATTCAACACTGGTTCTGGTTGTGGCAGATGAAAGTTGACTGTTTTGCGTCCTTCTGAAGGAACAGAGTAATTGTGATTTATAACTCTTTCATGACTTTTGATGATTGTGGATCCTGAGGAAGGTCCTCGGCTGCAGAGCTGGTTTCTTTGTGCAAGAACCCTATTCTTAAAACAAACAAACAAACAAACAAACAAACAAACACCCTATTTTTGGCAGGACGCCCTTCTCTTCCACAAAGGTATCAGACCTGCCCAGGAGGAAAGATAGTTTCCTTATCAATGACACTGAGCACCCACAGGCCCGGACACCACTAGACCAGTTCCCTCAGAGGCAAAACAGGTTTCTCAGGGTCACCGAGCTGTTCCAAAAATTTCATAGGCTCCTTAGATAAAGATAACAAGGCACATGCAAATGATGTTTGGCATCAATTTGGGAAAAGGAAAACAGCTGCATCCCTTCTTTCAGAGTAAAAGCTTTGAGTACCCCCAGTAAAATCAGCCTGTGTGGAAAGATGCACCGTTAGTGAGCACTATGGTAGAGTAGCTATGACCAGGGGTTCTGAGCCAAGCACTTTCTCTGAAATTTGATATTGTTAAGAAAACAGCATTTCCTTTTCTTTTTTTCCATCTTCCTTTGGGTTACTTACTTCAAGGCAAGTTCAAAAATTATTGCTTTTGTTCTTTTTCCCAAAGTACAATATTGTATCTCCTAGTAGAGGACACCAATTAGACTCTTAGCTTCTGAAGTTCACTTTAACTTTGATCAAATAGCTTTTTCTACCAGCCTACATCTCAAAGGAAGTATCCTGGATTTGTTGCTTTGGATGAACTTTCTGATGTCTATAATTCTTAAAATCCTCATAAAGGAATCCTACTTGGTTTTTTGTTTCTTTGTTTCTTAGCTACTATAACAGAAGACCCAATAAAAGCTCTTCGAGGGCCTACCATGTTTCAGGTCTTTTGCTTATCTTGCTGATAATTGTCATACAATTCCTATGACATAAGTACCGTTACTCCAATTTCACAATTGAGGATATTGAGGCCCAGAAAGATAGATACGTTGGCCCTGACACGTGAGTAGAGTGGCAGAGCTGACATTAGGACTGCAGTCACAATCCATTGACTGCATTGGTCAGCGTATCCTGACATTTAAAAAAAAATGAAAAAAAAATTTTGTGTTTGTGAAAGTCATCGTTAATGAAAACATTCTCTACTATTGTGATATTATCACTCTATTTTACTTTTAGAGTTTTGCTCTTGCAAGTAATACTTTTCCTTTACATGAAATACTAAGTTTATAACATTACAGTTGGGGGTGGCAGATATGGAAAGGCGTAGACATGACTAAGTCCTGGGAATTGTTGCTGTAAGCTATATTGTGTGATGAAAAGTATGCTATGTGCTATGTAGAGGCACATGGACAGATGGACCAGATTTCTATTCCCCCAACACATCCCACCTTCTAGAAGGGTTTGCATGGCACCTGATACTCAAAAGCCACACATATGGTACTGATACAGAAAACATCTACTGCACTACATCCAGACTGGAAGTGGGTGTTTTTGCTGTCAATGTTTCTGTGTGAAATAGATGAATTCAACAAACCTTCAATGCCTACCATGTTTCATGTAGTGTGCTTCATACAAGATATGCAAAGAAGAAATAAAACATGGTTCCAGCACTTAAGTACATTGTAGGATAAAAAACAAAAAGTGGAATGTAATTTGTGAATTAGAAGTCACCACAGGGTACATTTGCAGTGCGGAACAGGAAAAGAGGAAGAGGAGACAAAGAATTGGACTGAGAAAGAATAAAGGCAATAGGAGCAGGAGTCCGATCAGGGGAACTGAGTCCTTGTGACTGTGAACATGCATGCCTGTAGCTGAAAATTGCAGTCTTTGGGGACTCACAGACTTGATTCCATGTTCCTGAATGTACATAATTTTCACCAAAACAATAATCACATTACCAGTCTTATATTTATTGATTAATTTCTTCAGTTAAATTTCTTGATATGTGTGTTTTTTTTGTATAGATCAGTTTGCATTTGCAAAGCCTAGGGGAATTGCAGAACTTCTCCGACCGAGAGGACGTTTCAGAAACTGAGAGATTATTAGAAAGGCCGACACTGATTATAAGGCCGGGAGGTCATACACTAGTACTAGAAGCTATTGAGCATAGGGAACTGGGATGAAAGTCAGAAAATCCGTATGTCCCACACACTGTGGAAGGCTCTGGGATTAGAGGGATCATTCAAGCTGATCCAGCTGTCTTAGTACAGAAAATCATGCAGGCAGATCTTAACCCCAGGGATCTGTAAAGATTTGTCAACATTGTTTATCAAGGAAGTGTTTTACACACACACACACACACACACACACACACACACACACACCCCTAACAAATTAGAATTCTGGAACTCAGCTGGGATCACAGAGTGCTGGAGCCAGTCTGTCTGACTCTAAAGCCTCAAAGAATGTCTATGACATGAGACCCTTTTTCATAATAATCTATTTGAAATTAATTCAGAGCCACTACCTGCAATTCCCCTGGCTGTGCATGTCTGTTGTTGCCCCATAAGAGATCCTTGGAACTTAATGTTCTGCCTTATCTGAAGGGCAGGGGCTGAATGGGCAGCTCTAGCGTGCAAGTCCTTCACACCGAGTATGGCACACATCTTACCAGGAAATGTCCTCATTGTTACTGTCACACTTCAAGCTGTCTGTTCTTGCCTCTAAATTGCAATTAGTCTTCACTACACAAGAATTAGAATTCTCTGCACTGTGACTCTGGCTGTGCTTATTTTAATTTGCACCTTAGAGGTACATGCGGTTATGGCTGGGTGAGAAATTATTTCTCATTCTCTCCAGAAAGTTGGATGATAGAGAATTACCTTAACCACAACAGATTCAATACACTAATAACTTAAGTGCCTGATACCAGTTTTCTATTGCTGCATAACAAGTTGCCACAACTTTAGCATCTTAAATCAACCCATGTGTATTATTTCACAGTTCCTATAGGTCAGACATGTGTAGATCCAGCGAGTTCTCTGCTTAGGGTCACACAAGGCTGAAATCAAGGTGTCAGCTGGGCTGGGATCTTACCTGGAGGCTCTGGAGAGGAAGCTCTTTCCAAGCTCATCCAGGTGGTTGTAGGAATTCAGCTCCTGTGGTGCAGGATGTTGTTGGGGCTGCTCTCAGATTCTAGAGGCTGCCTGTATTTCTCCTCATGTGGTTCTCTCCATCTTCAAGCAAGCAATAGTGTGTCAAATCCTTGTGCTTCAGATCTCTCTTGCTTCCCTTCTGCTGCTGGCCACAGAAAAGTGTGTGCCTTTAAGGAGCTCCTGTGATTAGATTAGGCTCTTTTGGATAATCTCTCTTTAAGGTCAGTTGTTTAATAACCTTCATTGTAACTGGAAAATCCCTCTAGCCATGTAACCGAACACAAATATGTACAAGATAACTCGTCTTACTCATGGTACCTGGGATTGTGATGGGAAATCTTGGGAGACCATTCTCAGAATTCTACCTACCACAACCTTTAATAACCATGAGGTAATTACTTATGAAGGCCTTTTTTGTGACCCTGATGATCTGAGTCTTGTGAACATACTGCCCACTCTTTACTGAGTTACATCATGTCATCATGTAGTTGTACTTCAACAAGTGGCTTGTACCTTCCAAAGTGTAATAATCAGTCTTCCAGATGAACCGATTCAATAGGATTACTTATATATTTATACTTATACCTATATCTATATCATCTATATCTGTCTATCTGTCGAGAGAGAGAGAGAGAGAGAGAGAGAGAGAGAGAGAGAGATTTGTTATAAGAATTTGGCTCACAAGATTATGAGGCTGGGAAGACCCAACACGTTTGTGGGCACGGTGGAGAGCTAGGAGAGCAGGAGTAGTTCCAGTCCAAGTCAAAATTCCTGAGACCCAGGACAGGCAGTGATGTGAGTTGCAGTCCAAAAGCTGCTGGGATCAGGTGTCATGAATTCTGATCTTCAGTTTGAGTCTAGAAGCAGGACAAGACCAATGTCCCACTTCAAGCAGTCAGGCAGGAGGGGTTCCCTCCTGCTTGAGGGAAAGTCAGCCTTTTTGTTCCATGTAGGCCTTAAGCTGATTGGATACAGGACACCCACATTAGAGAAGGCAATTTTTTTTTTTTGTTTTACTTTTTTACTGTTTTACTCAGTATACCTATTCAAATATTACCCTCATTTATAAATGCCCTGCCAGACACACTCAGAATAGTGTTTGACCTAATATCTGGCCACCCTCTGGGTGAGTCATGTTGACGTATAAATTTATACATAACACGAAGCCTCTTGACACAGTCCATCGATTAACATTTCTTTTTAAATTTCCTTTGTATCTTAGTTAAATACTCTACTTCCATGTTTCCTAACTATAAAATGCATCTGTTAATGATTTCACATTTAGTTGCATGTTAATTACCTTTAAGGTTATATGTATGAAAGGGAAAATTGATCCATGAGCAGTTTACATTCTTGACTGCAAAGGGGAAATTTGCATCATGCTGCATGCAAATTTAATAATACCTTATATTTATGACATGTTTACCATATTTGGCAAATCCTTTTTGTAAGCTCCATAGGTGTTTTACCTCATTTGGTCAGCAAAATGCCACGACATATGTGTCATCAGTAGCCCCATTTTCATATGAAGAACCTGAACACAGACATTAAGTAATTTTTCTGTCATGACAGCTTGTAAGCGACAGCTTGTAAGTGATCGGAATCTATGGCTTCAGTACCGATATTCCTAACTAATTCATGTGACTATGTAATTTGTCATCCAAACTAGTTCATAATATTTATCATCTGAGCCAGAATGAAAGAGAGTACTTTTATAAATTATACCTGCTCAATAAGCATAAAATAGCAAAGTCCTAGACATACCAGTACATTGCTCACTCGCTTAGTGAATATTCTTTCAGTTGCAAGTATCAGGGAATTCTCATGTAGATTGGCTAAATCAAAAAAGAAATCCATGACCTCATGGCATTTGTATGATATTCATCACTTTTCCACCCTCTGCTAGATTATTCCTGTCAGCATACAAACTGGTGTTATTTTCCTCTTAAAAACAAAAGACAACAAAACCCAAAACTAAAAAATCAAAAAACCTTTTTACCTACTCCCTCCACCACCTGCAGGGCCTTTTATCCTCCTCTTGATAGCAAACCTCCCAGAGAGAGAGTTTTCTACGCTCACTGCTTCCACTTTTCCCATTCTGTCTTAATCACACGCCAATCAGGCTTATACAACTTCTATGAAAAGGAAACTGTGTGGTCAAGGTAGCAATGTCATCAGTATTTCTAAATCAAATGGCTATCCCACAGTCCTCTCCTCAGCTGACTTATCAATAATTTTGGACAGAGTTGATCGCTCACTCCTCCTGGAAGGACCTTCTTTCCTGGTGTACCATTCAGGGCCCTCCAGCGAAACAAAGCCAGCTTGACATATACCCACCTGGGTTCCAGGACAGTACTTTCCTGGTTGTTCTCTGACCTCCTCAATCTGCTTGGCTGGGTCTCCTCCTTTCCTGTGACCTCTTGACATTGACCTGCCTGGGAACTCAATCCTCGATCCCTTTCTCTTCTATGCCTATACTCATTCCCTTGGTGATCTCATCCAGTATTGTGACTTTATATGCCATCGATGCCCTTTTCTCTCTACAATTTACATCTCCAACTTAAATGCCAAAGTCTATATCCAACTGTCCACTTGGCGTGTCTTATAGACCTTTTGGTTTTAACCATGAAAAAACAAATTCTTTTTTCACCCCTCACTTCATCTCCTTTAGCTCTTTCTCATCTCAGTTACCATCAACATTATGCTTCTAGATGCTCACTTAAAGATATTGGGGTCAATTTTAGCATTAAGTCTACGCAGAAATCCTGTTGATTCCGTGTTCTAAATAGACTGAGAATGTGAACAAGTTTGCCACCTCCTCTGCTTCCACTTGACTCAAGGCCACTACAGTTTCTTGCCTGGATTATTGTAATAGCATCCTTACTGGTTTATCTTCCTATAACTTTGTCTCTGATGTATAGTCTAAATCACACCAACCAGAGGTATCCTTTTATTCCGAGATATTTCAGAATGTAATGAATATCCATGTAAACCAGTGTAGAAATATTTTTTTTGCTTTGTTTTCTTTTTTTTTCAATTCAAATTTTTCTTTAAATTCTAGTTAGTTAACATACAGTGCAATATAGTTTTCAGGAGTAGAATTGCAAGTGATTCATCACTTAGTGCTCATCATACCAACAGCCCTCCTGAGTACCCATCAGCCATCTAGCCCATCCCACACCCACCTCCCTTTTAAAATCCAAGTCAGATCCTGCCACTGTTATGCAATTGTTCTCCATCTCACTGAGAGGAGCAAAAATTAAAGTATTTACATGGATTAGAAGTTTGTACATGATTTGACGTTGTGTTACTTGTGTAAAATCCAACTATACTCCCACAGGATCTCTCATGTCTACATTAGCTACAATAGTTACACTTTTACACAAAAGCTTTTTCACTGGCTGTTTTCTTTGCTTGAAGTGTCCTTCCTCCATGTATTTAATGGCTCATCCCATCATCTCCTCAAGTCTTTTCGCAAATATCACCTTCCAAGGTTGGCTTATCCTGACCGTTTTTAAAAAAAAAAAAATCCAATTTCTCATCACTCCAGATCTTTCTTAACTTACTCTAATGTTTTTCATAGCTTTGTCATTTTCCTACATGTAGTATATCTTAGTTATTTATTTTATTTATTGTTTGTACAATTATCCAAACATATAAATTCTATGAGGGCAAAGACATTTGTCTCTGTCTACAACAGCATTTTTAGGGCCAGTAGTAGTACCTGGAAGTTAGGTATTACTTATTAAATATTCGGTCCATTTGCCAAATAGACTGAAAATCAAAATAGGGTGGGTTCTAGACATGGAGGCCTCTGGCTCATCAGGCTTCAGATTCTTTCCCTCTATTTTCTCTGCCATCCTCAGTGTCCCACCAGACTGGTCCCAAGATGTCTGTAGCAATTCCAGGCCTCATATCTAGGCATGGTGGTATTTAGGCAGAAAGGAAAAATCTCTTCCAGTGTCCCTTTTTTGTGAGACAGGAAGCTGTGACAAAATGCTTTCCAGAAGATATACACCCCCATCGTCCCCAGTATATGGGACTGAATTTGGTCACATGGCCAGTTCGAAACCAGTGATTATCAAAATATTAGATATGTTGTGACTGATTTAGATGAATACAACATCAAATGGATGTAGAGTCACCACAATGTCCCCCTGAAACACATCAGTGCACTGGTGTGATAGGATGTATGTGTGCGTGTGAGTGTTTGTGTACCTGCTTGGGAGATGCATTCTGGTACTCAGTTCTTGCAGAGTGAAAAGAAACAAATTAATGTAATTTAGGATCCAGAAGATGGGGCAAGAGTAGACATCTTGCATGAAAACTCTCTCTGTCAAGGCATGAAGCTAACATCATCCAGTATGTGCATCTCACACTGAGTAATACTTTAACAAGGAGGCCAGAAATAATGCCACTCACTTGGTAGAGACAATTTTTACACAGTGCTTAGATAGGCATTAAAAGTATTTCTTTTCAGGGGCGCCTGGGTCACTCAGTCGGTTGATAGTCCCACTTCAGCTCAGGTCATGATCTCATGGCTCATGAGTTCGAGCCCTGTGTCGGGCTCTGTGCTGACAGCTAAGAGCCTGGATCTTGCTTCAGATTCTGTCTCTCTCTGTCGTCTCTCTCTCTCTCTCTCTGCCCTCCCCCCACTCGCACTCTGACTCTCTCTCTCTCTCAAAAATAATAAATAAACATTTTTAAAAACTTTTAAAAAAAGCATTTCCTTTCATGGATGACCAACCACTCCTCCTGACTGACACATTCTTCATGTAGCCATATAAATACCTTTATTCAATTTTTGGTGTTTCTCTGAGCTGGGACCTTCCTAATCTATTTTTTAAATTTTTGGTTTCAATTTTGAAATACCATATACATACATACAAAAAAGTACATAGAATATATATTCAGATATCGATGATGAACAATATAAAGTGAAAACCTATGTAATCACCACCCAAACCAATACAATCATATATTATTATACCCCCAGAGTGCATGATGCTCCCCTCCCTCACTCCAGCTTTTTAACTCCTGAGCAAGATATCTACCATCCTGACAAATGTTCAGTATCTCTTCCTTGCTGCTTATTGTAGCTTCACCATCTTTATAAACAATGCTAAAATATCTAGTTGAGTTCTTTCCAGCTTTATGGCATCACATCTCTGCTTTGAGTTTTTACTGTACAGTTAGCAAACCACCCTTTTTTAAGCTTGTTTTTAGAGACTCCTTAAATGTTTAAAGGTACTCCCTCTTCCCAGGTTAGAGAGAAATCCTCTTCCCAGGTAGGTACTTGGGGACCTACTATGTGCTTAGAAGCAAACTAGATGCCAGGGTAAACGTGAGGCCAACTGGTATTCTTTACCTTAAGTGATAGGATAGTCTGTTTGGAAGGTGGTGGTTAATTGATAGGGTACATTGTTAGGACTGAAGACAGCTCAGGATAGTAGTAAGAGCATGCGTATTGTGGTGAGATATCCTATGTGCCACTTCTTACTGGCTTTGTGTCTGGGGCAAGTCTCTACCTCTCTGAACCTGTGTATTTAATCCTTAAAGAGACAGAGATATTTAAAACCTGCTCCCAGGGTTGTCAAGTATGGTACTTTGGAGGCTGCCAATAAATGGTAGATCCTGTTACTGTAATACATTGTACTAGTCAGAAGGAAGGGTCAAAAATAATTCAGCTCTCCCTGAACAATGTAGAAGGCATATATACAAGTCTAGTGAGTTTAGTACATACTAGATGTTAACGTGAGGATTTCTTGACCCCCAAGAACACACTTAGGCAGCTAAGTGGAGTGGTAAGAGGCTAGGCATTAAGATCAGAAGTGCTGGGATTAATAGTTCCAGTCGTGATGAAAGCTACCTTTTACTGAGCTCTAAATGCCCCAGGAGCCCATAGAGTCTGACTGCTGGTGGGCACCTCAGTGACATGGTTAGATCTGAGTACTTGGAACCAGAAATGTTAGGTTAATGATGTACTTTTCAGACTTTTTTTTTTTTAAATCAAAAATAGTAGAGAGATTTAATTTTTATTGAGTATTCCCTAGGTCCAAAATACTGCTCAAAACATATTGTATGTATCATTTCATGTAATTGCAATTGGTCAACGATTATCCCTATTTACAGGTCAAAAACTTTGAATCAGAGATCAAGTAACATTTCTGTGATCATAGAGTTAATAAATGAAGGAGCCAGGCGTTTATCCCATCGGTATTCAGAACCCACATGCTTTTTGTGGGGGAGATACATTTTAGTTTGAAATAATTACAAACTTACAAAACATTGAAATAATAGGCCAGGAAACTCCTGTTTTTACTTGACCCAAATACCTCAATTGTTAATATTT
>NW_026057851.1:0-25000 GCF_023721935.1 Panthera uncia
CCTCTTTCCATTTCATAAAATCTATGCATATTTACTTTTTAACACTTGAATGACCTCTAGATGTTCAGAAATGGGAAAGAGGGTGATGAATGGGTTGGCTCCTGAAACTCCCATGGAGCAAGAATGTCTTATCCCCTTTTGGGGGTGTCAGAATTACTGTCCCTTTCCAGTTGTTCAGGCTGAACTAAGAAAATGACATGACACTGGGTGTCTCAGTTGGTTGAGGGTCTCTTGATTTTGTTTATGAGATCAGGGTTTGTGAGATCAAGCCCCACATCAGGCTCTGCTCTGACAGCACAGAGCCTGTTTGGGATTCTCTTTGTCCCTCTCTCTCTGCCCCTCCCTGGTTCTCACTTGCTCTCTCTCTCTCTCAGTCTCCCATTCTCTCTCTCAAAATCAACAAACTAACGTTTTTAAGAAAATTGAGACTGGCAAAGACTATCCTTGTAACCTGTTTCTTTTCAAAAGAGTCAGTTGACATCAAAACTTAATATAAACCAAGTGAACCTCAGCACATCTATCCATTTCAGTTCGTCAGCCTGGAAATGTCTATTCATTATTGACTACCACCAGCTTTCTTTTTACATGTATCAGCTGACACATCCGCCTGCATTTTCTTCTGTCCTAGGCAGTTCACTGTTACACTTATGACTGAAAACACTTAAATATGCTAATGGTTTTCCTTGAGCATTTCATCCATCAAGACATCAACATTTCTCCTAGGACACAAGGCACAATGTTCAACACTTGGTCTTGAATGCCTGCATTCCCTAAAACCTAGCTTTCCCTACACCTTCACCTGTGGTCAGTCACATTAAAATTCAGAAACAATTGCCCTTACCCGTATTTCTTGAAGGAACTTTGAACTATCTTTGTGCGACAGTCTTCAAACCCCATGCCCAGATGAATGTTGGACAACTATAATCTCTCATATTGAAAGATACACATTCAAAGATAATTTAAAGTATTTCTTCAATATTACAGGACAAACTGTTATATTACTGATAAGATTCTGGCCTTATTGCTGGGCCCGTTAACATATTCGAACAGCTATTTATATGATAATTATAAAAGGGTTCATTTTATGCCTGTAATTTATTATTTATTACTAGAATACTTATATTTTGGTTAGTTTATTAATTTATTTTGTTTGTGTGTATGTGAGAAAGAGAGAGAGCACAAAAAGGGGAGGAGGCAGGGAAGTGAAGACAGAATCCCATGCCTTTAGCACAGAGCCTGATGTGGGGCTGGAACTCAAACCATGAAAACAGGACCTTAGCCAAGATCAAGACTCTGAGGCTTAACTGACTTGTGCCACCCAAGCATCCCTAGAATAGATTACTTTAATCACAATTTTACTTACAAGGTCACTGATGCATAATTGAACATAACACTCTTGGAGGAATGAATATATAAATGGTTGACAGGAAGAACAACAGACTACATATTTCTTATGAGATGGGGAGGTTTTTTAATTTCTCCAGGCTACAGAGAAGAGCGTGAACACGTAGTGATTGTCACTCAGGATAAATGTCCTGACAGTGGGAAAAAATGCCTTCATTAAGCCCCAGTTGTTTACTTGCTTCCAGGTGGCCTACTGAAAAACAGAAAAATTGTAATGATGGAAGACAGGGTATAAAAAGTTGCAAAGATGCTCCCTAGGACAAGGAAGTTTGGGGTAGCTGTTATCTCAGGACACTATCTACTTGTGATTACTTCCTATCAATAGGTTGGCACCTCAGCTTGTGCATGCACAAAGCATGAAAACCATAAATGAGTCCTAAACACAAAATATATGAGGTATAAGGATCATCATTCAGTATAGATGATGTGCAAGCCTGCAAAAAAAAAAAAAAAAAAGTCTTAAGAAATGTAGGAAGAGTTAAATCATACAAATATCTTACTTTGGCCACCATGGATTGAAACTAAGTTGTTGCTTTTAATGTTTATTTATTTGAGGGAGATTGTGAGCAAGTGTGAATGGGGGAGTAGCAGAGAAAGGAAGAGAGGCTCCATACTCACTTTGGAGCCCCATGTGGGGCTTGACCCATGCCCATGAGATCAAGACCTGAGAAAAATCAAGAGTTAGACCCTCCACCAACTGAGGCACCCAAGCACCTCTAATTCCATTTTTAGTTATTTTAAAACCTCATACTGTTCTCCTGAATGGCTGATGCACCACTTTGTTTTCCCACCTGCTGCAACAGGGTTCCCCTTCTCTTCATCCTCACCAACACCCATGGTTTCTTGTGTTGTTAATTTTACCCATTTTGGCAGGTGGGAAGTGGTATCTCATCCGTGTTTTGATTTGTGTTGCCATGATGATGAGGGATGTTGATCATCTTTACATGTGTCTGTTAGCATTCTGGCTATCTTCTCTCAAAAACTGTCTATTCATGTCTTTTGCCCATTTCTTACCTGGGTTGCTTGACTTGTGGGTGTTGACTTTGAGAAGATTGTATAGATTTAGACTTTTCATTCACGTCTCAATTAATGTGTTATCCCCCTCTTTTCAAATAATTGGGTAAAGTTTGTCCTGTTTTAGTAAAGCATATGCACTTTCAACTCTGAGAGAGAAGTTTGGAATCAAACTTCAGAAATGACCAAACAGTCCCAGAGAGTCTCAGAATTGGTACTTAGTTTCAGGTTTTTGATTTCCAGGATGTCTTGAAATCTAGTCCTTGTTCTCACAGCAGGTGACTTAAATATCTAAGCTGGTTTTGAGCAAACTGCAATTTTTCTTTGGGCACCTGATGTCTCTTTAAAGCCACAAGTTTTCACAGGTGTATGCTGGTGTCATGCAAAGAACCTTGAGAAGGGGAGCAGAGAATGAAATTATGTCATACTATAACAAAGGAGAGCCTGCAGAAAACTTACTGTCATGTAGTATAACATTTAAGGTTGTCACATATAGAATGGACCCTCTGTGGAACTCTGAGGCGTTACTCAATAGGTGTATTGCCATTCCTCCCAACTGAAGGTAAAAAGTACTGGCTATCCTTATCAACTGGACTATTTTGAAAAGGACTGCATGGGTGTTTCAGAGAACAATCAGTTTTCAGTGGGAATCGACATCACTAGTGGATGAATGTTGGGAACAAAAGATAAAGACAGATGGCAATGTTATTTTTTGCTCAGGGGTCCTAATCAAACTTCCATCCTCAGCCTTTGGGTTTTCTCTCAGGTACAATAGGGGTCATATAGGGACTAGTATCCCCTTCCCTTGCCAGGACTCTCCTTCCCAGGAACCTCCTATCCCCCAGGACCTCCACCCCATGCTCTCCAGGCCCTGCCCCCCATGGCTGCCATGGGCTGAAGTCGTGGCCTTCGATGCAGCTGTGGCCCAATATGGCTTGAGCGTGACCATTGATCTATGGCCTAAGCCTTGTATTCCTCTATTATGTGCTTGCTGCCCTGTTGGGTTTCCTTATTTATGGGGCAATGATTAATTCAGGGCAGAGATTTTGACGGATCTATTTGAAGCTTGATGAGTGATGCACTGTGGATTGTGCCAATATCAGTTGAACATTTTCCTCACAAGCAGGTTGGTAGCTCATCGAATAGGACTGATCATTTGATCAGTACCACTAACCTCAGCTGAAGTGCCATCAGAGACAGAGCATAGAAAACACGTTGAAATGTCATTTATCTCCCCTTGTTTCCAAATGTGGTTACTGCTGTCAAATTCTAGATTTTTCTTCCCCCTTTTTGGGAAAAAGAAATTCTGGCATGACATTTGCCAAAGAAATCTCAGTCCAGTAAATGAATCGGGGCAAGTGACCTAAGGAGAAATGGGTGTGTAATGCTCAAAAGGCCTAGATACAAAGGAATAAGTTCATAGACTGGGACCCGTTGCTGAGACCCATGTTTTTTTAACTGATTTAAGTTCTCTGAGGCAGGGGCTGCTGGTAGCACTTGGTTTGAGCACTAAGAGTGTAGCTCAGGTATCAATAAGGACAGAGAGGTTTATTCCCAGGGCACAGAGTAGTTTCTCCAAGCCAATTGACAGGGAGGACTAGGAAGACACCTGTGGTTCCTTGGAGCCCTCTGTTTGGGAATTAGGAAGACATGGGAAATGTTGGCTAAAGAGCTGAAGGTGTGTTTGGCTCTTAAATTTGTAACTCTTTTTTCCAACGTCCAGAAACTCTGATCACTGGGGAAGAAATGGGTTTAAACCTGGATAATAACCGAAGCCTTCCTTACTGCTCTAAATTGTTCCCAAAGGGATCCCGTGTGGAATTTCAAAACCGACCCTTACTGTTTCCCCCCTCCTCAGATTCTGTCAATTGTTGTGGTTGGAAACAACAGTGTCGAATTAATTAAGTGCTCCAGGTGATTCTCCCTGAGGCCAGAGTCAGTTGGCAAGGCTTCCCATTAATTTATGAGATTTGAGTGCAGGCTTTTGCTCAAGGAGAGGTAATGGAGTCTCCTCTACATGAGTGTGGGAGGATTAGGTCTGCGCAGGACACTGTTCCTACGCTGTAGCAGAATCTGTGGGTGTCTGTGGGAGTGGAAGCCACTGAAACTATACAAGGAAACTCAGAGGTTGGGCTCCAAGTACGTAGTCTCCGTTTCTGAAAAGTTCTGACACAAAAAACTAGCAAGTTTGGTCCTCCTGCACTTCAAAGTTCTGCCTGCAAGTGAGCACTTTTCTGGTGAAGATGTTCTGTTGGTGCCTTTAAGGGCATTTTTTCCTGATGCATGTGTGATTTCTCCACAAATACCTTCTGAAAAAGAAATCTAGAGGACGAGGGGAAAGAAGAAGAAATGGCCAGCTCTCAGGTAAGCCTGGTGTTTCAGGTCTCAGGCTGTCATCTTTTCCCCCCTAAAATTCCATGCATTTAGAAACCGCAAATGTTGATTTCTCTGTGTTTGGTGTTTCTGCCTTATGTTTTCACTAAAGCTTTACAACCTTCTCAGGAACAATACTCAAGGTTACATCTTTAGAACTCTTCTCCCCTATAACCAGGAGACTTCTGTACATTCTCCAACCAGGCTTTCACTAGGACATCAACACTTGCCAGTTTAAATTAAAGTCCTGAAAGTATTGCAAACATTCCCTTTAGGACAGATCCAAAGGGGAAGTTGTTGAGTCCAAGATTCCTGTTGCTGATGGGGTCTGATGGTGGGATTTCAGTCAAGGAGAACCGTTCCCCCTTAGTTCCCTGTTTAGTACCTGTCTGTAGAGCAGGATTAAGAAAATGAAAAATACAAGGCCCCCAGTATCTTAGGAGTCCTCTTAAGCATATGGGAATCCTTCTGGAGACCTTTCTTTTGCCTTTCCCTCCCCTGGCTGCAGTGTCACTCTTCACAACCCCACTGTGGATCTTGGTGCCCACATGTCCTCTCTTTGTGTTATAATAAAACGACCTTTTTGGACCAAATACTAAATGCAAAAAAACAGAGAATGGATATGAGGCCTGAATTACTTGGAAAGTTAAAAAAGGAGGGGGAGGGGGAGCAGTATGGTTTGTAAAATATGAAAAAGATACTCTGTTTAAAATATACTAGACATACAGGACAGGGAAACAGCCGTCTAAATGTGGTGCTTCTCCCATTCAGATGGGGGCTTCCAAATATGGGTCACTGATCCTGTGGAAGCCGAGGGCATGAGTGGTGAAAAGAATTCACCTCTAGCAGAATAAGACATTAGATTTATGAATACACCTCAAGGGAGTGGTGGGAAGGACAGCAGAGGAGAGGCTCTTGCCTTGAGGCAGTGACTTGGGGCTGATTCTGCTGGGGGAAGATGAGTATGTATGGTGACTTTTGGAATTTGCCCTCATGTGGTAATTCTGCCTGGTTGTAAGTACCCATTTGTTAGTTAGGGCCTATAGACATTTTGAGGCAGGTCTCCTGCTGGGCCTGCCTCTCTTCAGCCAGGTGGGCCCTGTGGACTCCTCTACTACCTGGTGCTCAAGCCTGTTTGCCTCAAAGCAGCCTCTACTGAAAGTTTATGTGATTGAAGTTTGTATAAATCCACTGTATTCTCTCATAATTAGACTGACAATCAGATTCACTGTTTGGGGGCCAACAGAACACACCAGGGATCATGTGTCCTTTGGTGTGTCTTAGGCACTGATAGCAATTTGTTTCCTTATACTTCGTGTTCACTTCTTTAACTGGCCTTATTCTCTCTGCCAGATCTCTCCCTTATAACGTTCATCCTCCCCCCCCCACCCCCCGATCTTTGCTAAGGATCTTAGATTTACTGAGCGATGTGCAGAAGCCATCACATTTCAGCTGGAAACTTCTTTCTTCTGAGTTTCTCTTTGCTTGTAGTTTCTGGTGGGGAGAACTAAGGCAAAAGAAGTGTAGCTTCAATTAAATTTCCTTACACTTTGGAGCCCATTGATAAAGGAATGTCATACTCTGCCTGTCTCAGGTATTTAATAAAAATTAAATATTAAGGTATGAAAGCAGCTATGATTTACTTGAGGAAGGGCATATCCTGTCATCGGGTTGCAAAGTGTAAGGAAATTTAATTAAAGCTACACGACTCTTGACTTTGTGTCCCTCATCATTGCCCCCCTTGAACAACATAGACCCTTACATCTTTAAGGTTGTTAAAATGGAAGGTCTCCGCTTCCATAACTTCTTCCTGATGAATCGGTTCCTACCTATGAGTGAAGATTAGTCAGTTGGGAATTTAGTAAGAGTTAGGAAGGCTAAGGCAGCTGTCTTTAGAGTTGATAAAATGTGGGAGTTTCCTTGAGGAGAATGAATCATCTGTCCCCTTGAAGTTGTGTCACTGAAAGAGTCTCATCACCAGGTGGAGAGAAAAAGAAAACAGCAAAACATGATAAAGTACAAAAAGAAAAAAAATGCCAAAATAAATTTTTATTTTCCTCCACAGTCTTGTCACAGAAATACTTTTATTTATTGCTTTATATTTTCAGAAAATGAAAACAAGAATAAAAAAATTGACATATTTGTGTGTCTTGATCCTCAAATATAATAGAGTCATAGTGCAGCAGCTGGGGTTGTCACACACAGGAAGCTTGATTTCAGCCAATAAGGAGATCAGAGGGAATAACTTCCAAAGGAGAGACTCACAGAGTAAGGGGGCTGGGGCAATGATTTCCTTTTATTTAAGATTCAAGTGGACAATTAGGAAGTGGAGCCTTGTCATTTTACCTGAACAGGGCGTAAGGTGGCACACGTACCTTAAGAGGACACTTCCATACATTCGCTGTGTGTTACGTAAGGTTTGTTTTCCCCCTTGGGTGGAGATTTTGCTATTACAAGGAGGTCAAGGGAACTGTCCTCCCTGAGTTCACTCCATCATCCATCTGCATAGGGGTTAAGGTCACCGTGGCCTGCCCAAGCTCTTCCTTGGGGCGGTCATTCCATTTTGTTGAATGTTTTCTGTTTCCATGACAGGAGACTGGGTCCACAGGGTGTTTTGCCAGAAGTAGAATAAAGAGGTTAAGTAAAATGAGGGAGTATGGTCATTGGGTACAAGCAGGTAAGCGGTGAACGTCAGTTCTTATAGTCTAGCTGATGACATTCATTTCCCTTTCATCTTAGGTACCATTGTGAACACTGCCAATGGCCACTGGATGACTGTTGTATTTATTTCAGGGACTCCTGACCTTCAGGGATGTGGCCATAGAATTCTCTCAGGAGGAATGGGGATGCTTGAACCACAGTCAGCGGGAGCTGTACAGGGATGTGATGTTAGAGACCTATGGACACCTCCTCTTCTTGGGTGAGGTTTCTAGATTTCCAAAACCCAGCTCGGGTTTTGTTCATTGAAGACGGTCTCTTGGAAGCTTCTTCTTTGTATGACTGGGATTCAGATCCCTGCAGCAAGGGAAGAAAATGGGGATTTGTAGATGTAGAGAAATATCTTCATGATGTTTCCTTTTCAGCTTCAGCCTCCCTTTTTTAACATGCCATCATCATTTCTGTAGATTGATGGCAATTCTAAACATTGAGTGGCAAAAGACGGTATGGCCCACATCTTAAACTCCAACTTTTACTGCTTATTGTATTGGTAGTATTTGGAAGGCTGGTCATGATGTGAATATTTGAAACTCCTCCTGCATGTTCTAAAGGGGCTCTTTCTTGCACAAGAGTGTTTGAGAAATCATTTTTTAGAATTCTTCAATGTCCTCTCTTGTCTGCTGAGTACAATACTGACTTGAACGGTAGACTCTCCAGCAGTATTTCTATTCCTTTCTTCTGATAAACAGGTCTCATTGTGTCAAAACCAGACCTGGTCATCGTTTTGGAGCAAGAGGAGGAGCTGTGGGGTGTGAAGAGAAAGGAGACAGTAGCCTCACACTCAGGTAGGTGGGAGTGAAGCACATGACACAGGTGAGGTCCAAATGTGAAGGAGGAAGATAGATCTTAAAATGTTGTTCAGGTAGCTCTCCTTGAATGAAATTTCATTAGTGAAGCCTAGTTTGATGTCTTTCCCTCTCACAGAGGGACATTTGCTCTCTAACACATCATGTTCCTTGATTCTCCAAGGATTCTCCTTCAGCTCCAGTGAAGGTCCACCACATCCCCGGTGAGGACCTCCATAATCTGAGAGCTTCTCCATTGCTGTGAGAGCCCTAGAGGATCTCTCTGTATTTCTGAGGAACTCTATGCTAAGCCATTTCTGAATTCTGTTTTGCTTCTTGTGACGAGTGTGTCAAGGTAGTAGTGGGCATATTGGGTTTTGATGCAGAAATGTGGGGAACATTGGAGACAGAGATCACATGTTTTCTGGCTTATGCTTTCCAAAGTTCCAGAGGATTTTATCTTAATTGTACACAATTGAGGCTCAGTAATTTCATGAGATCACAGAACACCTCCCTCAAATGAGAAAATCTAATCCTTTATTTCACACCAAAATTTCACTTGTCTTTGTATTAACCAACATTTAAAATTTCCACTCTGTGTGTTCCATTGCTCAATGATGAAATTATTTAACACATGTCTGTGTATCCCAGCATGTTTGCATATTAATGCCATAAAGCAGCTATAACATTTAGAAGTTAGATCTCACAGCCTATAATAAAGTCTCAATGGTTACCTTATTTCCTAGTAATTGCATCATTTTATACTTTTAGTAGGAAGTTCCTGTGACTTTTTCATAGGTGTTTGTACTTTCAAATAATTTGTATATGAGACACATCTCAATTTTTTGAATCAAAAGTTCTATATGATATGGGTATGTGCTGTATAAGAAATGAGGTAGAGGGTGCCTAAATGGCTCAGTCGATAGAGCATTGGACTTTGGCTCAGTTCATGATCTCACAGTTGGGGAATTAGAGCCTAGCATGGGGCTGTCTGCTGTCTGTGTGGAGCCTGCTCTAGATCACCTGTCCCTTCTCCCTTTGCCCCTCCTTTGCCCATGCGCTCTCTCTCTCTCTCAATAATAAACAAACATTTAAAGACGAAATTCCATATAAAAAAAGGATTGTTCACAAAAAAAAATTGTTCATAAATGTAATTTTACTTCAGAAAAAAATTAATCACAAGATTATTCTTCTACTTTCTCAGAATGTATCTGAATTTCATCCCAAATATTGATTTGTTTATAAAGTGATTGTCAGGATATTTTCCAACTTTGGCAGTGTTTGTTGATTTAGAAAGGAAAGTTTTGTGCTAGTCAGCTTGGTTCTAAACAATGGATTATACCCTTACACTCTGTGTAAGAGGAGGAATATATTAAGAAAATAATACATTTTTAATGTGTTTTAAGTGCTTATTTGTAAAATTTTTCATTAGAGCATTTTATGCTTGATATAAAAAAAAATACCTTTCCTGTTTTACTGTCAATGAAGACATGCCAACAATCCAAATGCTCCTTTTTCATGGGTACGTAGTCGTAGTTTAAAATTATAGTTATATGGTAGGTTTCCTTTGAAAGGCTTAATCTATTTTTTTTATGTAGACTGCGGTTAAATTTTGTCTTATTCTGGTTTTGCATTCTATAGTAACGTACTTTCTTTTGTATGGGACTTTCCCCACGAGGTGGTTGTAGTTTCATTTAACTGTGTATCTTGTTACAGGATGACAGTGTTCATCTATTGCATTTTAAGACAATGTGAGCTTAAGTTAATTATGAATCAACCAGGCCCTTTACCAATAAATTTATGTATGTATTTCTTGGTATAAATATGACCCATACATACTTTGGGACTCATCTTCTTTCTTTCCTTGGTTAGTGGTCAGTAAATGTTTTATCATGTCTAGGTGAATTGTCATAATAATAGACAACTAATGTCTTGGTGAGTCATCATAACAGATAATTAATTTCATCAAGTATTTATTGGTGACGTTATGTTCTTCTTGCGTGAGAGAATTACTTTTGTGCATTGAAAGTCATTTTTCAACATTCTATACCTTCAGGGTGCCTGGGTGACTCAATCTGTTAAGGATCTGAGTCTTGATTTTGGCTCAGGTCATGAACTCAGGGTCATGAGATTGAGCCCCTTGTTAGGCTATGAGCTGAGAATGGAACGTCCTTGGGATTCTCTCTCGCGCACGTGTGTGCGCTTCCTCCCTCCCTCTCTCCTTCTGCCCTTCCCCTGCTCTCCCTCTCTCATGTATGTATGTGTGTATATTTACACACACACACATTCTGTACCTCTGTATCAAATTTAGATTTTTTTTATCCTTATTTGTGGTCTTATACCCATGACGTGCTTTGGTACCGTTCTCTTCAACTTTTCCATCTTCTGTAGTATTTTCTCTGTGGTTTACATAGAGATTACATAAAACATCTTAAAGGTATACAAACACATTTTAAACTGATATTCTCAATTGCATACAAAATTATTCTACATATCACCTCCACCTCTGCACCCACCTTAAATTACTGATAATACAATTTCTGTCTTTTAATATGTACTTACCTAGATTGATGATTTTTGTACTCTTTTTTTTAATTTGTTTATTTAGAGACAATCGGCAGGGAAGGGGCAGAGAGAGGTGGGGATAGAGGATCAGAAGTAGGCTCTGTGCTGACAAAACAGAACCTGATGTGGGGCTCAAACTCATAACCTGTGAGATCATGACCTGAGCTGAAGTCTGTTGCTTACCATACTGAACCACCCAGGCACCGCTGATTTTTTATACTCTCATTGAAAAAGATACTGTTGCAGAAACTAAAGTGACATGTGCTACCTCATTACAACATGACAGATTTGTGTATTTTTTATAAATTTTTAATGAGTTTTTATTTTTGAGACAAAGACAGAGATTGCAAATGGGGGAGAGGCAGAGAGACAGAGACACAGAATCCGAAGCAGACTCCACGTTCTGACTGTCAGCACAGAACCCAATGTGGGGGTAAAACTCATGGACCTTGAGATCCTGACCTGAGCCAAAGTCAGTCACTTAACCAACTGAGTCACCCAGGCTCCCCAATTGTATAAATTTTTACATTTAGCAGAGGGCTTTATGTTCTCATGTGTTTTTAGTTATAGTTTAGAATCCTATTATTTCAACCTGAAGGACCTCCTTTAAAGTTTCTTGTAGGAGAGGCCTACTTGGAAACTTAGAGGGGTTCTTACTTGGGAAAGTCTCCGTTTCTACATTCATGAAAAACAGTTTGGCCAGGTAGGGTATTCTTAGTGGATATGTTTTGAACTTTCAATACCTGAATACATGGGCCCGTGCGCTTCTTCCTATAAGATCTGCTAATCATTCCACTAAGCTTACAGGAGCTCTCTTGGACGAGATGAGTGGCTTTTGCCATGCTGGTTCAAATTTCTCTTCTCGCCTGTGAGTTTTGATGGGTTAATTATAAGGTGTCACCCTGTTCACGTCTTGACATTTATCCTGCTATGAATTTACTGTGCTTCTTACATTTGTCTCTTCTTTCCACATATAAGACTTGAGCTCTTCATATCGATGCTCTGCCCCCTTTCCCTCCCCTCTCCTCAGGGGTTCCCTTAATATACATATTGGATCACTTGTTGGTGTCCCATGAGTCCCTAGACCCTGTCCTTTGATTCTTAGCAGGTAATTGAACACAAGAGTACTTTAGGTTGTCTGATTCTTTCTTCTACTTGATCAAGTCTGTTGTTGGCCCCTTAGTGTATTTTTAAATACAGCAATTGTACTCTTCATCTCCCAATTTCTTGTTCATTGTTGGTGATATGTTCTGTTTCCTTGGCTTTACATTTTGGTCATGAATAGTTTTCCTGCTATCATTTAGATACCTACCTATTTTTCTTCTTCCTCCATGAGCATCTTTATGACGGTTATTTTGAATTCCTTGTCAGTCAATTAATAGTGCTTGATTAATTTAGGGCCACTTTTGGAGATGTATTTTGTTCCTCCAATTGGAACACAAAATCCTATTTCTTTGTATCCTTTTATACCTTTGGTTGACAATTGGGAATTAAAAAGCAAAGAAACAAAAACCCGAAAAAACAATGGAAACAAAACCCAAAAGTGAAAATAACAGCCTCTGGGCCCAGGATTATGGACTTGGTTTGTACAGAGGAACACAAAAATACAGTAATTCTAGGTACAGTGACAAATGTTCTGGGCATTTGTCATGTCTGAATTTCTGTAACTGCTAAAGTTAAAAAGTGTAGTTACTCTTTGGAGACCGTGATACCTTCCCCTCTTGTTGTTCAGCTCTGTAGTCTCTCCAGTGTTGGAACAAATGCTCACCTTTTGTCGGAGCACCCACCATAGTGTATCCAGAGGGTGCTCTCATTCCTTCTGCTTCCCATGCTGTGCATGACAGAAACAAGTCCCTCAAGACAGCAAAGAAACCAGATCGTTGAACATACATTTGTTTCTCTCCTCGACAGAGGGAAGACTTTTGTCACTGTGTTGCCATGGAGTGTCAGGGAGAGTGGGCATCTGTTGCAGGCAAGTGTCCTAAACGTTCTTTGTCTTTTCACTGTGACTCTTCTTCCTTTGTACTTGCCTGGGTGTGCTGTATTCTCCTGATGTGCTTCTGGAGTCCTGAAAAAGTCCTTTGGTCTATTTGTGTCTCCAAGAAGGAGCAAAGTTCTGGTGCTTCCTATTTCTTCATTCTACTGATGTCCTATCATGGATATTACTTTTGCACATTAGCATACTTACATATATGCAATGTAGTAAGTGTGATGACTTCTTTTGTATCTTTTAGTTGTGTCTTCCCGTAACACCCTAGGCTTGTTGGCCGACAACCAAGAAGAGTCCTTTGGTACAGTGATATGGGAAAAAGTAGACACTGTGGCCCTGAGTATTTAAACTTAAGGGATAATGGGGAAGGTGATGGGGTGTAGGGAAATGCAGAATGTTTACTATGATGGATATAACCAAACAGGCACAATTACTGGTAATGAAATGCTACTGCTAGAAGAGATCAAGGATAAAAAACCTTCTGGGGAAAACCTCACCTTAACTCATTATATTTGGAGAACAATGTCTTTGGAGCAAAAGTCAAAAATCCAGTTTTTAAAGATACATATTCTCTGGAAGGACATTTGGAAATTCTGAAAAGTCACCTAGCCCATACTGAAAGTATTCCAAATATAAAGTTGGATTAACCACTCACTGAAACAATTCTGTGAGTTAGACATTTGAAAAGGGAGATAAAAATTCTAAATGTGATTGATTTGAGAAGTCCTGCTTGGAGGTCTCATTATTTTTCCACCAACACGTAATCCCGCTGTTCCCAAGGCTCTGATTTTGATAAACACAGGAGGGTTTTATCCAAACATCACTGTTCAATAGTTATAATACAACACTTGATTTGGAGCAACTATTTATGTGTGTGTTGTTACAAAGGCCTTTTGTTGAGGACTCTAGCTTCCGTAATTACTGAGGTGTTTATAGTGGAGACAGAAGTTACAAAAGCAATGAGTGGGGGAAAACATGAATTGAGGGTGAAATGCTAATAAGCATGAGAGAACTCCATCTCCAGAGAACCAGTATAAAAGTAAGAAATGTGAGAAAGTCTTCTATGTAAGCTCGAATCTTCTTGTACATCATTGTATCCGGACTAGAGAGAAGACTTAAAAATGTAGAGATTCTGAGGACCCTGATCACTTAGAGATGTAATTTTGTGGTAGAGTTTTTTCTTACAGTCTAATTAATTACTAAGCACTAAGCAGTATCCTTTAAATTATGATAGTTGCATGCCTACATGGATTAAAACACTGCAAAAAGAATTTTTAAAAATGTAGTAACTCTGGGACCGCTTTTATCTAGTCTTCAAAAGTCACTCAACAGCAGAGATTTCATAATGGGAAGAAATCTAACAAATTTTTACAATGAGGCAAAGTCCTTACCGCTCAAAACTTACAACCTAAGGAGATACATATTGGGGAGAAGGCCAAATAAAAATATTTAAATATGAGCAAAATTGTTAAGCCCAACTACAAACTTTCTGAACCTCAGGGAGAGCACACTGAATGAAACCCTACAAATACAAAGGATGTGGTGAAGCGTTTAGTTTGTAAGCAAAACTATTCAACATGAGATAATACGTCCTGGGGAGATGACTTACAAATGTCAAGAATATTGGCAGTCTTGACCTGAACTGAACCCTTACTTAACATCAGAGAAAATATACTGGACAGGAACCCTAGAAATGTAATGAATGAGGAAGGACTTTTGGTTTTAACATATACTTCAGTAAATACCAGTGTCTTTATAAAGCGTAAACACTTTACAGATGTAGACATTTGGCAAACTATGGAATGAAAAGGCAAATCTAAGAAAGTCAGAATTCACAGCAGGAAGCAATAAGTCAATACCACTTTTCACACATGATCCTAAATCAGAGTGTTTATTTAGAGGAAAACCCAAAGTTTAAACACCAAGAACACTTACATCAGTGTGAGCGTATGGGGCCCTAACCAACCCCCCCACCCCGCGATGGAAAATCTGCGGGTATCTCTTGAGTCTCCAGAGCTTAAAACCATACCTACTTTTCCATGAAAATAGCTAGAACATTGCCAGTGAATCATCCCATTCATTTCTTTGTTGTCCGTATTATGAATGGTATTGTTATAATTAAGTAAGCTTGAGAAAACAAAAGATTAAGGAACCTATAATGAAAACATATTTACAGTAGTTCATTGGATTTATATTTAAAATAATCTCTGTCTAAATGGATGCACACTGTTGAGACCCATGTTCTTGAATGGTCAGCTATATTTTGGAGATGCCTGAAAGGATCAAGGGGTAATGGATATCTGGAGAAGGATAATTATTCTCTTTTTTTCTATTGACCATATCTGAGGTGTTTTTTTTTTTTTGCATGTCATATTTTATTAATTTTTAAAAAAAATTTTTTAATGTTTATTTACTTTTGAGACAGAGAGAAACAGAGCGTGAGCAGGGGAGGGGCAGAGAGAGAAAGGGAGGCACAGAATCTGAAGCAGGCTCCAGGCTGGGAGCTGTCAGCACAGAGCCAGATGTGGGGCTTGAACTCACAAATGGCAAGATCATGACCGAGGCCGAAGTCGGAGGCTCAACTGACTGAGCCACCCAGGCGCCCCTGCATGGCATATTTTATTAGTTTTACTCATAGATCATCTCATGCTATGGCTTTATTGCTTATGTCATGCACACTGATTTGACTGTTGTCTCACAGACACGAGGGGCTCATTTATGATGGGAAATTCATGCTGACCTATACTTACTTGGAAGATTAAGAACACTGTTAGGGACCTGAGAAGATGGCAGTGTAGGAGGATGCTGGGCTCACCGCGTGTCCTGCTGATCACTTAGATTCCACCTACACCTGCCTAAATAACCCAGAAAACTGCCAGAAAACTAGCAGAACGGAGTCTCCGGAGCCAAGCGCAGAGGAGAGGCCCACGGAAGAGGGTAGGAAGGGCGGAAAGGCAGTGCGCGCTCCACGGACTGTCAGAAGGGAGCCAGGGCAGAGGGGCGGCCCACCAGCCAAGCAGAGCCCCCAAGTCTGGCTTGCAAAAGCGGAGGGGCCAGACGGAGTGTGTTCTGACAGCAAGCGGGACTTGACATCTGGAAGGTTATAAGCTAACAGCTCTGCTGAGAGAACGGGAGGGCTGGAGGACAACGGGAAGGAGAGTTGTTGAGCCCCAGATGACAGAGCTCAGCTTGGTGGGGAACAAAGGCACTCGCCAGTGCCATCTCCCTCGCCCATCCCCCAGCCAAAATCCCCAAGGGAACCAGTTCCTGCCAGGGAACTTGCTTGCACCGCGCAAACACCCAATGCTGTGGTTCTGCGGATCCATCCCTCCAGCGGGTCTGACTCCCTCCCGGTGCTGCAGGACCCCTCCCGAAGCAGAACTCTGAAGGAAAAGTGAGCTAAGCCTGCCCCTCCCGCCCCTGTGCACCTTGCCGATCCACCCCAGCTAATACGCCAGATCCCCAGCACCACAAGCCTGGCAATGTGCGTACAAGTAGCCCAGATGGGCCATGCCACCCCACAGTGAATCCCACCCCTAGGAGAGGGGAAGAGAAGGCACACACCAGTCTGACTGTGGCCCCAGTGGTGGGCTGGGGCAGACATCAGGTATGACTGCAGCCCCGCCCACCAATGCAAGTTATTCAAGACAGCACAGGGGAAGTGCCCTGCAGTCCTCCACCACTCCAGGGACTATCCAAAATGACGAAATGGAAGAATTCCCCTCAGAAAAACGTCCAGGAAATAACAACAGCTAATGAACTGATCAAAAATGATTTAAACAATATAACAAAGTGAATTTAGAACAATAGTCATAAAATTAATCGCTGGGCTTGAAAACAGTATAAAGGACAGCAGAGAATCTATTGCTACAGAGATCAAGGTACTAAGGAACAGCCAGGAGGAGCTAAAAAATGCTATCAATGAGCTGCAAAATAAAACGGAGACAACTATGGCTCGGATTGAAGAGGCAGAGGAGAGAACAGGTGAACTAGAAGATAAAATTATGGAAAAAGAAGAAGCTGAGAAAAAGAGAGATAAAAAAATCCAGGAGTATGAGGGGAAAATCAGAGAACTAAGTGATGCACTAAAGAGAAATAATATACGCATAATTGGTATTCCAGAGGAGGAAGAGAGAGGGAAAGGTGCTGAAGGTGTACTTGAAGAAATAATAGCTGAGAACTTCCCTGATCTTGGGAAGAAAAAAGGCATTGAAATCCAAGAGGAACAGAGAAATCCCTTTAGACGTAACTTGAATCGATCTTCTGCACTACATATCATAGTGAAACTGGCAAAATATAAGGTTAAAGAGAAAATTCTGAAAGCAGCTAGGGATAAACGTGCTCTAACATATAAAGGGAGACCTATAAGACTCGTGACTGATCTCTCTACTGCAACTTGGCAGGCCAGAAAGGAATGGCAGGAAATCTTCAATGTGATGAACAGAAAAAAATATGCAGCCGAGAATCCTTTATCCAGCAAGTCTGTCATTGAGAATAGGAGAGATAAAGGTCTTACCAAACAAAAACTGAAGGAATTCGTCACCACTAAACCAGCCCTACAAGAGATCCTAAGGGGGATCCTGTGAGACAAAGTACCAGAGACATTGCTACAAGCATGAAACCTATGGACATCACAATGACTCTAAACCCGTATCTTTCTATAATAACACTGAATGTAAATGGACTAAATGTGCCAACCAAAAGACATAGGATATCAGAATGGATAAAAAAACAAGACCCATCTATTTTCTGTCTACAAGAGACTCATTTTAGACCTGAGGACACCTTTAGATTGAGAGTGAGGGGATGGAGAACTATTTATCATGCCACTGGAAGTCAAAAGAAAGCTAGAGTAGCCATACTTATATCAGACAAACTAGACTTTAAATTAAAGGCTGTAACAAGAGATGAAGAAGGGCATTATATAATAATCACAGGGTCTACCCATCAGGAAGAGCTAACAATTATAAATGTCTAAGGGCCGAATACAGGAGCCCCCAGATATATAAAACAATTACAAACATAAGCAACCTTATTGATAAGAATGTGGTAATTGCAGGGGACTTTAACACTCCACTTACAGAAATGAATAGATCATCTAGACACACAGTCAATAAACAAGGGCCCTGAAAGATACATAGGATCAGAGGGACTTGACAGATATATTTAGAACTCTGCATCCCAAAGCAACAGAATATACTTTTTTCTCGAGTGCACATGGAACATTCTCCAAGATAGATCACATACTGGGTCACAAAACAGCCCTTCATAAGTTTACAAGAACTGAAATAATACCATGCATACTCTCAGACCCCAATGCTATGAAGCTTGAAATCAACCACAGGAAAAAGTCTGGAAAACCTCCAAAAGCATGGAGGTTAAAGAACACCCTACTAAAGAATGAATGGGTCAACCAGGCAATTATAGAAGAAATTTAAAAATATATGGAAACATATATGAACATGAAACAAATATATGAAAATGAAACTACAACAATCCAAATGCTTTGGGATGCAGCGAAGGCAGTCCTGAGAGGAAAATACATTGCAATCCAGGCCTATCTCAAGAAACAAGAAAAATCCCAAATACAAAATCTAACAGCACACCTAAAGGAAATAGAAGCAGAACAGCAAAGACAGCCTAAATCCAGCAGAAGAAGAGAAATATTCAAGATCAGAGCAGAAATAAACAATATAGAATCTAAAAAAACTGTAGAGCAGATCAACGAATCCAAGAGTTGGTTTGAAAAAATAAACAAAATTGATAAACCTCTAGCCAGGCTTCTCAAAAAGAAAAGGGAGATGACCCAAATAGATAAAATCATGAATGAAAATGGAATTATTACAACTAACCCCTCAGAGATACAAACAATTATCAGGGAATACTATGACAAATTATATGCCAACAAACTGGACAACCTGGAAGAAATGGACAAATTCCTAAACACCCACATGCTTCCAAAACTCAATCAGGATGAAACAGAAAGCTTGAACAGACCCATAACCAGTGAAGAAATTGAATCAGTCATCAAAAATCTCCCAAAAAATAAGAGTCCAGGACCAGATGGCTTCCAAGGGGAGTTCTACCAGACGTTTAAAGCAGAGATAATACCTATCCTTCTCAGCTATTCCAAAAAATAGAAAGGGAAGGAAAACTTCCAGACTCATTCTATGAAGCCAGTATTACTTTGATTCCTAAACCAGACAGAGACCCAGTAAAAAGAGAGAACTACAAACCAATATCCCTGATGAATATGGATGCAAAAATTCTCAATAAGATACTAGCAGATCGAATTCAACAGCATATAAAAAGAATTATTCACCATGGTCAAGCCGAATTCATTCCTGGGCTTCAGGGCTGGTTCAACATTCACAAATCAATAAACATGATACATCACATTAATAAAAGAAAAGAACCATATGTTCCTGTCAATAGATGCAGAAAAAGCATTTGACAAAATTCAGCACCCTTTCTTAATAAAAACCCTCAAGAAAGTCGGGATAGAAGGAACATACTTAAACATCATAAAAGCCATTTATGAAAAGCCCACAGCTAACATCATCCTCAATGGGGAAAAACTGAGAGCTTTCCCCCTGAGATCAGGAACACGACAGGGATGTCCACTCTCACCGCTGTTGTTCAACATAGTGCTGGAAGTTCTAGCATCAGCAATCAGACAACAAAAGGAAATCAAAGGCATCAAAATTGGCAAAGATGAAGTTAACCTTTCACTTTTTGCAGATGACATGATATTATACATGGAAAATCGGATAGACTCCACCAGAAGTCTGCTAGAACTGATACATGAATTCAGCAAAGTTGCAGGATACAAAATCAATGTACAGAAATCAGTTGCATTCTTATACACTAACAATAAAGCAACAGAAAGACAAATAAAGAAACTGATCCCATTCACAATTGCACCAAGAAGCATAAAATACCTAGAAATAAATCTAACCAAAGATGTAAAAGATCTGTATGCTGAAAACTATAGAAAGCTTATGAAGGAAATTGAAGAAGATATAAAGAAATGGAAAGACATTCCGTGCTCATGGATTGGAAGAATAAATATTGTCAAAATGTCAATACTACCCAAAGCTATCGACACATTCAATGCAATCCCAATCAAAATTGCACCAGCATTCTTCTTGAAACTAGAACAAGCAATCCTAAAATTCATATGGAACCACAAAAGGCCCCGAATAGCCAAAGTAATTTTGAAGAAGAAGACCAAAGCAGGAGGCATCACAATCCCAGACTTTAGCCTCTACTACAAAGCTGTCTTCATCAAGACAGCATGGTATTGGCACAAAAACAGACACATAGACCAATGGAATAGAATAGAAACCCCAGAACTAGACCCACAAACGTATGGCCAACTCATCTTTGACAAAGCAGGAAAGAACATCCAATGGAAAAAAGACAGTCTCTTTAACAAATGGTGCTGGGAGAACTGGACAGCAACATGCAGAAGGTTGAAACTAGACCACTTTCTCACACCATTCACAAAAATAAACTCAAAATGGATAAAGGACCTGAATGTGAGACAGGCAACCATCAAAACCCTATAGGAGAAAGCAGGAAAAGACCTCTCTGACCTCAGCCGAAGCAATCTCTTACTCGACACATCCCCAAAGGCAAGGGAATTAAAAGCAAAAATGAACTACTGGGACCTTATGAAGATAAAAAGCTTCTGCACAGCAAAGGAAACAACCAACAAAACTAAAAGGCAACCAACGAAATGGGAAAAAGATATTTGCAAATGACATATTGGACAAAGGGCTAGTATCCAAAATCTATAAAGAGCTCACCAAACTCCACACCTGAAAAACAAATAACCCAGTGAAGAAATGGGCAGAAAACATGAATAGACACTTCTTTAAGGAGACATCCGATGCCCAACAGGCACATGAAAAGATGCTCAACATCGCTCCTTATCAGGGAAATACAAATCAAAACCACACTCAGATATCACCTCACGCCAGTCAGAGTGGCCAAAATGAACAAATCAGGAGACTATAGATGCTGGAGAGGATGTGGAGAAACGGGAACCCTATTGCACTGTTGGTGGGAATGCAAACTGGTGCAGCCACTCTGGAAAACAGTGTGGAGGTTCCTCAGAAAATTAAAAATAGACTTACCCTATGACCCAGCAATAGCACTGCTAGGAATTTACCCAAGGGATACAGGAGTACTGATGCATAGGGGCACTTGTACCCCAATGTTTATAGCAGCACTCTCAACAATAGCCAAATTGTGGAAAGAGCCTAAATGTCCATCAACTGATGAATGGATAAAGAAATTGTGGCTTATATACACAATGGAGTACTACATGGCAATGAGAAAGAACAAAATATGGCCCTTTGTAGCAACATGGATGGAACTGGAGAGTGTGATGCTAAGTGAAATAAGCCATACAGAGAAAGACAGATACCATATGTTTTCACTCTTATGTGGATCCTGAGAAACTTAACAGAAACCCATGGGGGAGGGGAAGGAAAAAAAAAGAGGTTAGAGTGGGAGAGAGCCAAAGCATAAGAGACTCTTAAAAACTGAGAACAAACTGAGGGTTGATGGGGGATCGGAGGGAGGGGAGGGTGGGTGATGGGTATTGAGGAGGGCACCTTTTGGGATGAGCACTGGGTGTTGTATGGAAACCAATTTGACAATAAATTTCATATATTGAAAAAAAAAAAGAAATAATAGCAGAAATCTTGGTAATCCTGGAAGGAAACATACTTCCAGATCCAGGACTAGCAAAATGGATAAAAACAAAAAACTATATGCTTCCTCTAGGAGACTCATTCAGACATAACTCACCTGCAGATTGACAATGAGGAAATGAAGAAACACATAGCATGCAATGGATGTCAAAAGAAAGTCAGAGTGGCAATACTTCTATCAGACAAACAAGACTTTTTTGTTCTTCTATTGTGTTTATCCTGCTTGGTGTCATAGTAATGCTGGCCTCACAGGATAGTTTGGAATGTGGTCCTGATCTTCCACGCTTTATAGGATTTTGAAAAGATTACCTTTAGTTATTATTTTTTTAAATGTCAGTTAGAATTGACCATGGAATGCATTGATCTTGGGCTTTTCTGTGCTGAGAGATTTTTGATTCTGAATTCAACTTTCATTCTTCTTTTACCTATAAGAAGATTTCTAAATTTGTGGGCTTAAGGTTCACAATTTAATCTTAGTAACATTTTTAGGAATTAAGTTGATTTTTTTTAATGTTCATTTATTTCTGAGAGAAAGAGAGAGAGAGAGCAGGCAGAGAAGGCGCAGAGAAAGAGGGAGACACAGAATCAGAAGCAGGCTCTAGACTCTGAGCTCTGAACACAGTGCCTGACCCATGGGTCAAACTCACTAACCCTGTGATCACGACCTGAGCTGAAGTTGGATGCCCAACTGACTGAGCCACCCAAGAGCCCCAGAGGATTTCTTTTCTAAGTTACTTGTTAGGATACAATTGTTTATATAGTTGAAGCATTATCAATTTGTTATTTTTCTGGTTAAACTGGGCATTACTTTCAATGTTATGTTTTTTTTTTATTTTTTATTCTGGTCTCTATTTTATTTAGTTCTGATTTATCTTTCTAAATAAAATGATTTCAGATTTCCATTTGTTATTTCTTCTCCTACTGAATTTCAGCTGTCTTTCTTTTCGCGATCCTTTTGGTGTAATGTTGTTGACTTCAATGTATTCATTATTTGAAGCATTTATTTAAAAAATAAATTTTTAAAATTAAAAAAAATAGGAAAATAGAAAGTAGTGAAAAAATTACCAGAAATGAAACAAGCAATGACCAAAATAATATAAAATAAAAATAAGGATTCTTTAGAGTTTTCTAAAGATCATATCATCTGTGAACAGAGATTTTTTTTTTTTTTTTTTTTTTTTTTTTGCTTTGAGTTTGTAGCCTTCTTTAGAGTAGTGTATTCCTTTGATTCGGTAACCTGGCAATGCTGGTACCACAGAGTATTTTCATATTTTCTCTTTTCACTCCTTGGAAATACTTGAAGAGATTTAAAGTACTTTCTCATGAGCTGTTTGTTTGAATTCTCCAATGAATTCATCGGACATAGGACTTTTCCTTATTTGGAGTTAGTTTGATTTTTTTGTTTTTCATTTGTTTTGCATGTTTTTTATTACTCTTTAAGTCTACATAGTTGTCAGCAGTAGTGATTTTTTTTTTTCAGGATGGAGTACAGGTACTTCTACCATTTTGTGAATTTATTCAAAAATTTATTCATCTCTTGGTATATATTTGTGGGCATATAAGTATCCTCTATTGCCACTCATAATTATTTTTATTTCAGTCATATCAGTTATAATGTGTCTGCTTTCACTTCACTGCTGCCTTTAGTTAGTCTTTTCTCTTTCATTCTGACTTGATTGAAAGGTCTATCAATTTTGTTCATCTTTTCTGAATGCCAACACTTCCTATGGTTGATATGGTCTTAGTTTTACTGTATCCTGTCTTAAGGATTTCACTTTTATGTTTAAGTTTCCTTCTGTGGTGATTTTGGGCTCATGTGGTACTTTTCTTGATTATTCGAGGTATAGGAAAATGATTTGCACGATAGCATGACAATACTACAGAATTATCTATTAAGCTATATGGTCAGTGTCTTGTGTGCAAGTTTATGTGTCCATGGAGGAATGAAGTCCTGATGATTCATTCTCAAACATTTGGCTGACGTTTTCTGATTGATTCTAAGGTTGCATAATAGAAGTCCTCAGTATATTCATCTGAGAGTAGTAAGTGGGATGATTTTACTTTTCTGTTATTTGATCTCTTTCAGCTGTATCTTCACAATGCACCCAGAATTTCCTGCCAAAGCCATGCTTAGAACCTTCTCTCCAAAAAGTGTCAGTGGGTGAACATAGTACCTATGAGAATTTACACTTAATGATAGACTGGGACAACGATGGGGAGAATGAAGGGCATCAAACATATCATGACGGACATTTCCAAATGGAGACATCTGCCCATGAGAAGAATCTCACTGCCCCATATGGTGAAGGATATAAAACATTTTGCAAAACCTCCCCTTGTAAGTTAGCTACTTCTACAAAGCAGTGTGTTTCAGTAACCAAACACTCAAGTCAAAAATTCAAACATAAATATTTGTCGATAGAAAATTTGGAAAATCTGGAAAGTTACCTCATTCAGGTAGAAAATAAGTATTTGAACCAATTTGAAAATAGGATTGGAATGACCTTTCAGTCAACTGTTTCGGAAAACCATAGATTTAAAGATAAAGAAGAAAGTGTTAAGGGGTGTCAATTTGAGGGGCATGTCACAAAGAAAACAACCCTACAAAACTATGAGAGTATTTTCAATGGACATAGAATTGCTCCTTGCAGTGAATCTGAGAAAACATTTAACCAGGGCTCAAATGTTAACAAATGTCTGCGTACTCATTTGCCAGACAACCATTTTGAATGTGATAGACGTAAGGAAGTCTTGTCTCAAAGATCTAAACGTATTATACAGAAGAGTACACATATGAGAGAAAATCCTTATAAATATAATGAATGTGGGAAAGATCTCGAGCAGTCTTCTGATGGTGATCATCAGACGATGTGTGAGGGGAAACACCCATACACATGTTATAAATCTGGAAGTGTGTTTAGTCAGTCACCAAGACTAAATACACATGAGACAATTGGTACTAGAGAGAAAAGGTACATGGGTAAGGACTGTGGCATAGTCTTTCATTGGCAGTCAACACGATCTCAACATCAACAAATGCATGCTGGAGAAAAATCATACAAATGTAAAGAGTGTGGTAAAGCCTTTAAGGACTGCTCATCACTAAATAGAACCAGGCAAATCCATAATAGAGAAAGACTTGACAAATGTCAACAACGTGGCAAGGTCTTTACCGGCACTCAATTCTTATTCGCCATCTCAGAATTCATAGTGGAGAGAAACTTTACAAATATAAGGAATGTGGCAAGGCCTTTAGCCAGCACTCAAACCTTATTCAACATCACAGAATTCATACTGGAGAGAAACCTTACAAATGTAAGGAATGTGGCAAGACCTTTACCGGGCACTCAATCCTTACTCAACATCTCAGCATTCATACTGGAGAGAAACCTTACCAATGTACGGAATGTGGCAAGGCCTTTACCAGG